>NC_068991.1:47449317-47450305 GCF_001194135.2 Octopus bimaculoides | reverse complement strand
ATATATATATATATATATATATATATATACTGTGTGTGTGTGTGTGTGTGTGTGTGTGTGTGTGTGTGTGAATTTGTTTATAATTTGTACTTGCTAATGAGATTAGGAATGTTAAATTTGTTAAACAATAAAGTGATTGTGTGTATGCAGTGGGGATAATGGAAGTTAGAATGAAGGTCACTGAGTGTATATGTGAATCTGTGGGTAGAAGTCTGAGTATAAGTAAATATGTATGTGAGTATGAAGCAGAGGACTGAGTTTGTGTGTGTTGTGTGTGTGTGTGCGTGTGTGTGTGTGTGTGTGTGTGTGTGTGGTCGTGTGTTTGTATATGTGTGTGTGTGTGAATGTGATTGTGAGAGTGTGTGTGTGTGTGAGAGAGAATGTATGTGTGTGTGAATGTGATTGTGAGTGTGTGTGTGTGTGTATGCATGTGTGTCTGAGTGTATGTGTGCGAGTGTGTGTGTTTGTGTGTGTGTGTGTGCGCGCACGTGTTTGTGTGTGCCTGTGTGTACATCTGAATGTATCAGAAACTTGATGATTAAGTATTGTGTGCATCTGTAATCACCTGAGTGAACCTTCAAATGAGTAAGTGTGTGATTGTGTATCTGTAGAGGAGGAATAAACATGTAAGTTAACGTATGTGTGTACAGTGAGGTAGATAGGTAAATTAGTGTGTATGAGGAAAGCAACAGTGTAAAGGTATGTGTGTATGTAGTATGATCATATATATGTATGTAATTGGCAAGGTGACTTAGTGTACGTGTATCTATCAACCTGTCTGTGTATATACATACATATATGTCCCACTATGTGTGTGTGTGTGCGTGTCTGTATATATATGTATATACACATGAATATTTAAATACATTAATAGGTGACTCTGTGTGTGTAAGTGTGTTTGTGTGTATGTATGTATGTATATATGTATGTGTGTGTATATATATATATATATATATATATATATATATATATATATATATATATATAT
>NC_068991.1:47441611-47448940 GCF_001194135.2 Octopus bimaculoides | reverse complement strand
ATATATATATATATATATATATATATACATATATATATATATAATCATGTGAATGGGAAATTGAATGTGTGTGTGAGTGTAGGTGATTGTGTATATGTTTTTCCGATTTACTAATCACTTTAGTGTATCTGAGAACAATGGACAAACAATTTACAAACACAACTAATTAACTTACAAACTAACTAGGAAACTACTGCACTGACTGTATAGATCTTATTTTCTCTCAATCTTTTTCATACTTGGTCAGTTGTAAGCCAGAACTGTCCAAACTTAAGCAGCCTCAGGTTGAGCCAACAAAACTGTTTGTATGTGACCACTTGAGGCAATAAAAATAGCATTGAAATCTTCCACAAATCAGACCCTGCTGTCTTTAAAAAAAGAATACATCAGATGATGCAGTCCTCTTTTTTTACATGCTGAGTGTGGAAGAAAGGGCAAAGCTGATGACTCTTGCAGACTCTTTGAGACTGGTGAGACTGATGATGTTAATATTCCATTTAAACTGTTCCAAGTCAACACCAGCAGGAAAGACATGAGTGAGGAGGAGGTTCCAGAGGATCAAAGTTCTGGGGGTGGAAAATTGGATACAGGGGTTAGGGTGGAGAGAGTAGGTTGGATGCACCAATGGTGATGAGAAGTGGAGAAATGAGTGGATTGGAGGATGCCTGAATAACTGAGGTACAAGACCAGTCAGAAGTAGAGACCATTTTTCATAATAGGAAAGATGAAGAAAGGAGATAGATTGCCTGTGGGACAGAGGCTGGAATGTCTTTAAGTGAGGGAATGTCAGTCAGTTGAGTGGCTCTCCTCTGGAAACGATCCAGGCTGTTTAGTGTGTGTATCAGCAACAGCAGCATCCAAGATATGGGGGAAAGTACTCAATTGTGGGCTACACTTAAGCCTTGCAATCTTAACAGCTGTTTCTGGTTGAAATCTCTTTTGACTTTAATGAGAGGACTTAGCCTTTGAGATGTAGTTTTAGCTATGATAAAGATGTACTTTCACAAGGAAAGATCTTCAGTGATTGCAAAGCCCAGCTTTTAGAGTGACTGTGAGAGATCTAGCTGAGTGCCACTCATATTCAGAGGGTGTTTGGTGCAGTGATGTTTCCTACATACACGATACCTCTAAAAAGATGGGATGTTCACTCATTTTACATATATGGTCATATGTCTGCATAAACGAGGCTCACCTGTGTCTAAACAATAACAGTTAATTAAACCACAGATAACTATTCAGTGCGTCTGATCTGTAACACTGCAATGTTGGCACAGAAATAATACATAACTCTGAGTGGGGGGGGGGTGATAATATTGATATATAATTTGCTTGGTCAATAGTGGCTATTTTGTGTACTGGCTGTTGGATGTCACCTCTTAGCTCAGCTGAGTGACAGTTGACTTGATTCTGTCCAGTCAAGTAATGAGTAGCCTCATTTACTCCATCCAATTAAGTGTGGATGTTCACACTGTCTTATCCTATTTTGTTTTTCACACATTAACTTGTGTAGATTGAACTGTCTAAAATGTTAGAGAAAAAAAAACTAGCTATTTCTTGCAATACATACCAATACATATATCTAATGCAAAATTTTTTCAGGGGTCCTTAAAATACTATTGGGGATCCCCAATTTACTATTTTGTTGCATGGACCCCCAAAAATTTTATATGGACCCTCAGGGGCCATATGGATCCCAGTTGAGAGCCACTAGTATAAAGGATTATTATTATTTATTATTTATTATTATTATTATTATTATTATTATTTGGCGTTAGGAAGGGCATCCAGCTGTAGAAACTCTGCCAAATCAGATTAGAGCCTGGTGTTGCCATCCGGTTTCACCAGTCCTCAGTCAAATCGTCCAACCCATGCTAGCATGGAAAGCGGACGTTAAACGATGATGATGATGATGATTATTATTATTATTATCATCATCATCATCATCATCATCATTTAAGATTTATTATTATTCACGGTGGCAAACTGTGGTAAAATGCTGCTAAGCATTAATTCCACCGAGGTCGACTGCCTTTCGTCCTTTTGGGGTCAATAAAATAAATACCAGTTGAGTCCTGGTGGCCAATATAATTGACTTACTCACTTCACACAAAATTTCAGACATTGTGCCTATAGTAGAAAAGATTATTATTATTATTATTATCATCATCATCATCATCATCATCATCATCATCATCATCATCATCATCATTATTATTATTATCATTATCATTATCATTATTATTATTATTATTATTATTATTATTATTATTAAGGCAGTGAGCTTAGTAGAATTAAAAGTGTGCTGGACAAAATACTTAGTGGCATTTTTCCTGGCTCATTACGTTATAAATTCAAATTCTGCCAAGTTCACTTTGTTTTTCATCCTTTCAGGGTTGATAAAATTAGTATCAATCAATCTTGTACTGAAATTTGAAACCATTTACTGTTATTATTATTGAGTGAGAGAGCAGTGCATGCAATCAAAGTGACACTTGGGTAAAATATACAAAGCCCATCACTACCTGTCTGATAAGGGTACACCAGGCATATGCATCACAACCATATGTATGCAACATTGTGATCTCATATCATTAAAAAATGATAATAATAATGAAATTATTGCGTACAGTGCTCAGATGCACTACAACTTATCAAACGTGCATGTATAGAACATAAAATTATGGACAAATATCAGGAAAGTGATCAGTGTATGAGTCATGCTATATGTGTGTGTATGCATATGGAGGCGGGGATATCAGGTATGGTGTTGGTGAATTTCAGGAAGCATGGAGGATTTAAAGGATGCAATGTCTTGGCAGCTAACAACTGATGCAGGTAATTTGTTTCGCATTTCAGCAACTCTGAGTGTGGAGGCGCAATGGCCTAGTAGTTAGGGCAGTGGACTTGTGGTCATAGGATCGCGGTTTCGATTCCCAGACCGGGTGTTGTGAGTGTTTATTGAGCGAAAACACCTAAAGCTCCACGAGGCTCTGGCAGGGGATGGTGGCGAACCCTGCTGTACTCTTTCACCACAACTTTCTCTCACTCTTACTTCCTGTTTCTGTTGTGCCTGTAATTCAAAGGGTCAGCCTTGTCACATTGTGTCACGCTGAATATCTCCGAGAACTACGTTAAGGGTACACATGTCTGTGGAGTGCTCAGCCACTTGCACGTTAATTTCACAAGCAGGCTGTTCCGTTGATCGGATCAACTGGAACCCTCGACATCGTAAGTGATGGAGTGCCACAAAGTGTGTGTATGCATAGGGAGGCGGCGATATCGGGTGTAGTGTTGGTGAATTTCAGGAAGCATGGAGGATTTAAAGGATGCAATGTCTTGGCAGCTAACAACTGATGCAGGTAATTTGTTTCACATTTCAGGATATGTGTTGTGGTTTGTTTTAGTGTTGTTATTTTTACTGTACTGAAAGTGCTTTACGTAGGATGTATGCAGTGCCTAGCAGTGCTATTTTCTGTATGTTATATATATTTGTAAGTCCTGGGTTTTTTTGCTATGTATTTGTCAGTAATGTTTTTAACCATGTCTAATGCATCTATTATTATAGGGATTACTTCTGCCTTCAAGCCCTACATTCAGGTCATCTCTATTCCCAGATCTTTGTATTTTGAGAATTTCTTTTAGAGTCTGTTGGGACTGATATGTCAGTTAGAAAGTGTTTTCTTTCTTGGTGGTCTCTGATAACAACATCTAGTCTATTGGCCTTGATCTCTCTATCTGTATGTATTGGCATATCTTAGAGTATGGTTGCTTCGTCATTTTCTGAGAGCTTTTCTGGTGTATGCCTAGACCGTCTTTTTCCTGTTGCCATGTCATAGTGTTGGCATAACTTCATATGTATATAAGTCCCAACTCTGTTGTGTTTCTGGATGTATTTCTTCTTGTCTACGATTGGGCGACCAGAGAAAATATGATTTATTATTTCTTCCCCATCATAATATATTCTGCAGTTACTTATAATATTTTTCATCATGTGTTTTTTGGTGATTTCTGGTGGGGAAACTTTGTTCTTGTGCCGTAATTAAAAACCCGCCAGTCTCTGCTTTAAGATCTGAACTTCTCAACCACTGTTGAGATTTTATTTTGTCTATTTCTTTTCTGTTTAGCGTATCCCAGGAGGCACAATGGCACAGTGGTTAGGGTAGTGGACTCACAGTCATAGGATCGCGGTTTTGATTCTCAGACCAGGCATTGTGAGTGTTTATTGAGTGAAAACACCTAAAGCTCCACGAGACTCCAGCAGAGGATGGTGGCGAACCCTGCTGTACTCTTCCACCACAACTTTCTCTCACTCTTTCTTCCTGTTTCTGTTGTACCTGTATTTCAAAGGGCAAGCCTTGTCACTCTGTGTCCCGCTGAATATCTCCGAGAACTACATTAAGGGTACACGTGTGTGTGGAGTGCTCAGCCACTTGCACGTTAATTTCATGAGCAGGCTGTTCTGTTGATCGGATCAACTGGAACCCTTGTTGTCGTAAGCGACGGAGTGCCAACACACACACAGCTTATCCCAGTATCTGCCATGTAAGGGCTTTTCTTGCCGTTGTTTTATCATGGTATTTTGTAGTTCCAGTTTTAGTTTAGATTTTAGTTGCTTTATAACTTTCAATGTTTCTTCTTTTTCTTCATAGTTGTCAGATATTATGACCTCTTCCTTGAATTTTTCAACTTCCTTGAAAACAGAAAACATTTCTTTTTTACTTTGCTCATGCTTTGTGACTATTTGTATCAGTTTTCCTTGGTTCTGACTCAGATATTTTTGTAGTCCTATGGTGGATATTTTATAGCAGTTTTCTAGTTGTATAAGGCCTCTACTGCCTTCAATTCAGTTCAATCATCATCAGCATCACCACCATCATTATCACCATTATCATTATTATCATCATCATCATCATCATCATCATCATTGGGTAGTGGATGGCAAGATTGGTAAAGTGCCAAAGAAAATACTGCAGTTAATTACAACTCGTTATGTTCTAAGTTCAGATTTAGTATGACTTTGCCTTTTATTTCTCCAGAGTCAAGTACTGCAATATGTTGTTGTAGCACATTTACAGATTGATCCTAATTGAATAGACCAATGATCAAAGGCAAACCAATTGTAATTATCCCATCATTTTAGAAGTATGTAGAATAATATTGTTCATTATGACTTTTCTTTCTGTAAAACGGTACAATATGATATGAAGGGATTTGGCTACTTTTTCTAAAAGGTTGAGTGATTGTGAAAGAGCTTTCTTATTAGCTCATTGTAATTTTGTCTCTAGCAAAGCTGCATGTTATTTACAGTGACACTTATTCACCTAACCTTGTTTTAAATAAGTACTATTGAGAAGGAATGTACGGTTAACCACTATAAGCATGTACAATTAATTTCTATTTAGTATAATACTGAGCATTGTTCTGTATCTTAGCACTTTCAAAGGCAAGTGGAACAGAAATCCTTTACATGGAAAACAAGTATGGGTTAGCAACAAGAAAGAAGAGATCTCTTATATGGAAACAGTTAAGTGTTAGTGGCAGGAAGAGTATCCAGCTGTAAAACAATGCCTCAATGATATATTCACTTAATCTATGCTAGCATTGAAAACAAAAATAAAATGAATGAATATATTTGAAACACTTAGTATATTACTTGTATTACTTGTATTTAGTATATTACTTGCATTACTTGTATTTAGTATATTTTAGTATATCATCATCATCATCATCATCATCATCATCCTCATCATCGTTTAACGTCCGCTTTCCATGCTAGCATGGGTTGGACGATTTGACTGAGGACTGGTGAACCAGATGACTACACCAGGCTCCAATCTGATCTGGCAGAGTTTCTACAGCTGGATGCCCTTCCTAACGCCAAACACTCCAAGAGTGTAGTGGGTGCTTTTATGTGCCACCGGCATGAAGGCCAGTCAGGCGGTACTGGCAACAGCCATGCTCAAAATGCTGTATTTTACGTGCCACCTGCACAGTAGCCAGTCCAGCGGCACTGGCAACGATCTCGCTCAAATGTCTTTACACGTGCCACCAGCACGAGTGCCAGGAAGGCGACGCCGGGCACAGGTACCATCACGATTTCGTTATACTGAAGTTTGTCTCAAACTTCCATGCTCATTAGCCCAGGTCTTACCTAGCCTTTTTGTATGTTTAACCATTTTGATACCAACCCACCCGCAACTGACTGTGGTTCTATGGTACAAGCTTTATGATTTTAAGTGATCTAAATTAAAACCTTCCATCAAAATATCATGTTCATTTATGTCCCAAATTCAAGCTTAATAATGACAAAGTTATTTTACCAAATTTGTCATTATTTTCAAAATTAATTGAAACTATGGCTGTGAATTTCAACAGAAATATGGTAACAAAGGGGTTAAGCGACTGAGAATACAAAAAAGACTAAATTGGGATGCTTGTCTTTCCTAGAGTTGACCCCCCAGCAACAGATGGTACTCATTTTCAATGGGTGGACTGGAGCTACATCAAATGAAGTGTTTTTTCTCAAAGACACAATGCATGACCGATTCCAAGAATTCAAATCATTATCTAATGATCATGAGACCAACATCCGAACCATTTGGCCCCTATTTTGAGTACACCTGTGCCTAGGACTAATCCTAAATTTTGATACAAACCCTCTCACTTTAAAGTATTTATTTTTAAGTTAAAACCTTTCATTATATAATTTTATGTAAGAATATTTTATGTTCCAAAAACTAGCTTTATACCATCATTGGTGATATTAGTGCTGGCAACATCTTGTCATCTAATTGTTGTTACATAAATATTAATGACTTGTAGGCACACGGTATTTCGTTATGCAACTATGATATACTACAAAGTATGTTAAATGATTCTATAAGTCAGTACCATGTACTACTGTGTTAGCAGTGCACTTAGATCATGTTAAAGTGTTGTTGTCATCATCACCATCATCATTGTTGCCATCATCAGCATCACTGACACCACTACCACCATCACTACTGCATGTGAGTTCTTCAGTTGTTCATTCAGATAATAGATAATGCCATCATCATCATCATCAACATTATCAACATGAAAACCACTACTGCCACTACTACCATTGCTACAATTCACAATACCACTGTCATCCCCACTTCAGTCTTGCTACCATCACCACCACCATCACCACCACCCCCACTACTATTGCCATCTCCGCAGTCAGTGCTCCCACTGTTGCCAATATCTCTACCATTGCTGCATACCACTGCCTCCATCACAACTGCTGCTACCCCTGCCCCCACCCCCTGCATGCCACTACCACCACCACCACCACCACCACCACCA
>NC_068991.1:47438249-47441052 GCF_001194135.2 Octopus bimaculoides | reverse complement strand
AACGGAACAGCCTGCTCGTGAAATTAACGTGCAAGTGGCTGAGCACTCCACAGACACGTGTACCCTTAACGTAGTTCTCGGGGATATTCAGCGTGACACAGTGTGACAAGGCTGACCCTTTGAATTACTGGCACAACAGAAACAGGAAGTAAGAGTGAGAGAAAGTTGTGGTGATAGAGTACAGCAGGGTTCGCCACCATCCCCTGCCGGAGCCTCGTGGAGCTTTTAGGTGTTTTTGCTTAAACACTTGCAATGCCCGGTCTGAGAATCGAAACCACGATCCTATGACCGCGAGTCCGCTGCCCTAACCACTGGGCCATTGCGCCTCCGCAGCATGGTAAATATTTTGGCAAGGTGTGTGAGAGGTTACTTCAGAATGGGACATGAGTAAATAAGAAATGAAACTTGTAAAACATTTGCTTTCAAGCACATAGTTCCTGGTTTAGTCCCGCTGTATGGCACATGTCTTCCACTTATAGCCCTCATCTTATGAGTGAATTTGATAGACAGAAACTGAAAGAAGCCTGTCATATATGTGTGTGAGTGTGTGTGTGTGTTTGTGTGTCATTGTGTTTATGTTTGTCCTCTTTTTACCACTTAACAACCAGTGTTGGTTTGTTTATGTAGTTGTAACTTAGCGTAGTTTAGTTGTAACTTAGTGGTCAGGCTTTAAAATAATAAATACTGGTGTCGATTTGCTTGACTAAATCCTTTAAGACGGTGCTCCAGCATGGCTACAGTTCAATGACTGAAACGAGTAAAAGATAAAATATATTGTCATCATCATTATCATTTTTTAAACATCCATCTTCCATGCTTGCATGGGTTAGATGATTTGAGAGAATCCAATAGGTCAGAAGACTGCATCATGCTCTGATGTATGCTTTGGCATGGATTTTTATGGCTGGATGTCTTTTCTAACACCAACTACTTTACAGAGCATACTGGGTACTTTTGTCTCAGAGCACTAGCACTAGTGAGGCTGTCATGTAGCTGGCAAGACTAAGATCCTCCACCACCACTGACTGAGTGAGGTTACACACTAGGAGATGAGAGGTTAAAGTATGGAAGAACTTCTGTTCTGGTTTTGCTGTAGAAGGGCTCCTTTATAACATAACTAGCTTACATAGTGGAGTCGCAATGGCCCAGTGGTTAGGGCAGCGGACTCACGGTCATAGGATCGCGGTTTCAATTCCCAGACCGGGCGTTGTGAGTGTTTACTGAGCGAAAACACCTAAAGCTCCACGAGGCTCCGGCAGGGGATGGTGGCGAACCCTGCTGTACTCTTCCACCACAACTTTCTCTCACTCTTACTTCCTGTTTCTGTTGTTCCTGTAATTCAAAGGGTCAGCCTTGTCACGCTGAATATCCCCGAGAACTACATTAAGGGTACACGTGTCTGTGGAGTGCTCAGTCACTTGCACGTTAATTTCACGAGCAGGCTGTTCTGTTGATCGGATCAACTGGAACCCTCGACGTCATAAGCGATGGAGTGCCAACAAACAACAGCTTACATAACTACTCATGTTACAGAAGAATGGATGAGAATAACAAGGATGAAGCTAGAAAGAGAGCCAAAATAGTGTATATACTAACTTTGGTCATTTTTGGTGGTGTGCACAAGTTGGGTAGGCAGGGGGAGAATTTGTTAATCTAATGTTTTAATGTTCACAAGAGGAATAGAACAAATATTTATAAAAAATAAACTTCACCCCCATCTAAACACAAATGTTAAAATTTCTAAATAGTAACCAAGTAATTTTTAGAACAATGATCCCCTAGGGATAAATATGTTGACCAAAAACATTTACATCTACTTCAAAAAAAATATAAATAACATCAACCTGCCAACAAACTAAAACTTACCCCCTAATTACATCCTTATGTAAACCCTTAAAATCTTCATGACCTAAAAGCTAACACACCTAATAAACATACCTAATTACAAAGGTTTAAAAACTGGACTGAGCTCTCAAATTTAATCTTCACATTCTCAAAACAAAAGGTTAAATATCCCAATAATATCCAGATAAAAACAACACAACTAAACTGAATGACATATCTACTGACCAACATGCACCTCCAACCTAACTACATTCGTTTGTGAACCCCCTACAATGTGAAGATGATACACCTAAATATATACACCTGATTACAAAGTTCTACATGCTTGAATGAATTCAAAACAATAGTACAACCGCAAATTTAAGCAATAAAATTCTCCATAACATTTTGCTAACACAACCCATCATACAACCTAACTATCACTCAAGAGAAAGCTTACCCTAGAAAATTTTAATTTAACAAAGACAAACACAAACGTACCACAGTACAACGATGGTTTAGCTGACTGAAGCTTTGAAGTCATTGTCAATACTATTCTTGTTAAATAATAATAAATTTATGAGTGTGTGTGTGTTTGTGTGCATGTGTGCGTGTGTGTGCATGCGTGTGTGTGTGTGTGTGTGTGTCTCCTGTTTTGACATCACTTGAAGGTTGTAAATGAGTGTCATTGTCTATACACACACACACATACATCTATATCAATATATATATATGTATGTGTGTGTATATGTTTGTATGTGTGTGTTTGTCCCCCCCCTATCATCGCTTGACAACCGATGCTGGTGTGTTTATGTCCCCGTAACTTAGCGGTTCGGCAAAAAAGATCGATAGAATAAGCACTAGGCTTCTAAAGAATAAGTCCTGGGATCGATTTGCTCGACTAAAGGCGGTGCTCCAGCATGGCCACAGTCAAAAGACTGAAACAAGTAAAAGAGTAAAAGACACACATATATATATG
>NC_068991.1:47434929-47437859 GCF_001194135.2 Octopus bimaculoides | reverse complement strand
GTCATTGTCTATACACACACACACATACATCTATATCAATATATATATATGTATGTGTGTGTATATGTTTGTATGTGTGTGTTTGTCCCCCCCCTATCATCGCTTGACAACCGATGCTGGTGTGTTTATGTCCCCGTAACTTAGCGGTTCGGCAAAAAAGATCGATAGAATAAGCACTAGGCTTCTAAAGAATAAGTCCTGGGATCGATTTGCTCGACTAAAGGCGGTGCTCCAGCATGGCCACAGTCAAAAGACTGAAACAAGTAAAAGAGTAAAAGACACACATATATATATGTACATACATACATAGATACATACATACATAGGCATGGCTGTGAGCTGTGTGGTAAGAAGTTTGCTTCCAAACCACATGGTTCCTAGTATAGCCTAAGGCTGACCAAAGCCTTGTGATTGGATTTGGTAGATGGAAATTGAAAGAAACCCATTGTGTGTATGTGTGTGTGTGTGTCTTTGTGTATGTGTTTGTCCCCCATCAACGCTTGATGGGGGACAAAACGTGTTGGTACGTTTATGTCCTTGTGACTGAGTAGTTTGGCAAAAGTGATTGATTGAATAAGTACCAGGCTTTACAAAAAAATAACAAGTACTAGGTTCAACTAAAATTCCTCAAGGCAGTGCCCCAGCATGGCCACATTCTGATGACTGAATCAAATAAAAGATATATAAACACATGCACATATATGATAGGCTTCTTCCAGTTTTTGTGTACCAAATTTACTCACAAGGCCTGGGGCTATAGTAGAAGATGCACAGCTAAGGTGCCATGCTACGGACTGACCCCAGAACCATGTGGTTGAGGAGCAAAATTCATCCCACACACCCATGACTGTGCTTTTTTTTTTTTTTTTTATATGTTGAAGGAAACAGTTTGGATTTTTCAACATCTAAGGCTACGATAGGCAAAGTCAACTTAGTAAATAGGAAGTAAAAACTGCAACAATGACGTTTTTTATTGTATTTTTTTCGTTTTACTGAAGTTAATTAATAATGGCTTTATATCACAAAGGTTAATTCTGTAGATGGGATTGACAAAAAAAAATAAATAAATAATAAATAAAGTTGACCTCTAACACAGCAAATAACAATGACCTCTGTGTTTTGAGACACAAAGCAGACACCTATTATGGCTTGGCATTAGTCTCAAGGTTGTTGTTGTTGTCATTGTTGTTTAGCTCTCTGTTAGTCCTGATGCAGTGGAGGCGCAATGGCCCAGTGGTTAGGGCAGCGGACTTGCGGTTATAGGATCGCGGTTTCGATTCCCAGACCGGGCGTTGTGAGTGTTTATTGAGCGAAAACACCTAAAGCTCCATGAGGCTCTGGCAGGGGATGGTGGCGAACCCTGCTGTACTCTTTCACCACGACTTTCTCTCACTCTTACTTCCTGTTTCTGTTGTGCCTGTAATTCAAAGGGTCAGCCTTGTCACACTATGTCACGCTGAATATCCCCGAGAACTACGTTAAGGGTACACATGTCTGTGGAGTGCACAGCCACTTGCACGTTAATTTCACGAGCAGGCCGTTCCGTTGATCAGATCAACTGGAACCCCCGACGTCATAAGCGATGGAGTGCCAACAAGTCCTGATTTAGTAGACATATCATCAAAAGCATTCCTGACATGACCCACCTGTCTGTTATTCAAATATAGCATATTTAAAACCACATCATCCAATGTACCCTTCATTTTTTAAGGAAGTAGGTCATGAACAGTGAAATTTGGCTGCTATTTCTAGCATGTCAAGCAACTACATAGACATTGGTTTGAATTAGCTCTTTCCTTGACTCAAATATCTTTCTTGTGTCCACAGAGTGGTAGTAAAAGAATTGATGGAGTTGCATTGTGAACACATTTGTTTGAGAGTGAGAGGGAGATAGAGAGAAAGGGGGAGAGGAAAGAGAGAGAGAGAGAGAGAGAGAGAGGGAGAGAGAGAGAGAAGGGAAGCAAAAAAAACAAACCCCAGGACTTGACGAGTGCTGTATTTATCATCCCAGAAAGTTGAAAATTAAAGTTAGCCTCAGTGGGTTTTGAACTCATAGATTGGAGAGTCAGAACAAATACAGGAAGGAATTCTATGCGAAGCTCTGGTAACTTTGTAATTCACTGCCTTATATTCCTCCTCCTCCTCCTCATCATCATCATCATATAATGTCTGCTTTCTGTGCTGGCATAGGTTGGACGGTTTGACAGAAACTAGCTAAGCAAAAGACTGGACCAGGCTTCAGTGTTTGTTTTGGTATGGTTTTATACAGCTGGATACCCTTCCTAACACTAACCACCCCACAGAGTGGACTGAGTGCTTTTTATGTGGCACCAGCACAGGCAAGGTCAGTTTTGACATGGTTTTTACAGCTGGATATCCTTCCAAATGCCATCCGCTTTACAATATGGAGTGGAAGCTTTTTATATGCCAACATATAGGTTCTATAAAAAAAAATATGGCAAAGTGGGTCATAAATTCCTTTGGAAAAGTCTACTACTCAGATATTAGATGTGGTTTGTAGTGATAGCGATCATCTTTCCCATATATTATTAATGATCTTATGAATGTAAACACCTTCTGAACTCTGTAACATTTATAGGATCAGTGTTCTACTCTGGTTTGTTGGCATCAAGCAAAGTATGAAATATAACTTTTCTCCTTGAGAGAACATTGGCCTGTTTCAGATTGATAGATTGATGAGGTGACTCATTAACAGAGATAAACAAATGAAGACATATGGCTTGGTACCTCAGGTATATGGCTCATGATCCTAATGCTGTTGGTTTAATTCTGAGGCTAAGCAATGGAATTGTATCTTTGAGCAGGGTATTTCATTTCATATTGTTCTTGTCTACTCAGCTGAAAACAAGTACTAGCTAAGCGGTGATGCAACTCTCTCTCTCTCTCTCTCTCTCTCTCTCTCTCTCTCT
>NC_068991.1:47430872-47434919 GCF_001194135.2 Octopus bimaculoides | reverse complement strand
CTCTCTATCTATCTATCTCTCTCTCTCTCTCTCTCTGCCTCCAGCTGTCACATCCTAGATGTGCCACTGGGTAGGAGAGATGAGGAAGTGTTTGTCTGTTTGTGACTACACAGGTACCTAAAACAATTAGCAAAAGCATGGTACACAATTTGGGGGATGGTGTAGTCAATCAAATCAGTCCCGATAATTGACTGGTATCTTATTTTATTAATTCCAGAAGGATGAAAGGCAAAATTAACTTTGGCCTGATTTGAATTCGGAATGTAAAAAGGAACATAACAAAGTAGTTCAAAGCATTTCATCCAGCACCCTTATTGATTTTGTCAATCACTGTTCTTCAACAACAACAACAACACTAATCCTTTCTACTGTAGGCACAAGGCCTGGAATTTGTGGGAAGGGGGACCATCAATCACATTAACCCCAGCACTTGACTGGTACTTAATTTATCAACCCTGTAAGGATAAAAGGCAAAGTCGACTTCGATGGAATTTGAACTCAGAATGTAGTGAGAGAGGAAATGCTGCAAAGCATTTTGCCCAGTGTGCTAATGATTCTGCCAGCTTACCGCCTTTAACAATAATGATAATAATAATAATAATAATTCTTTCTACTGGAAGCACAAAGCCTCAAATTTGGGGAAAGGGATTATGTCAATTACATCAACCACAGTGTGTAACTGGTACTTATTTAATCGACCTCGAAAGGAAGAAAGGCAAAGTCAACCCTGACGGAATTTGAACTCAGAACGTAGCGACAGATGAAATACCACTAAGCATTTCACCCAGCGTATAATAATAATAATAATAATAATAATAATAGCTCTTTCTAATTTTGGCACATGGCCAACAGTTTTAGTGGAGGAGCTAAGTCAATTATATTGACCCCTGCATCTGACTGGTACTCTATTTTATTGACCCTGAAAGAATGAAAAGTAAAATTGACCTTGGCAGAATTTGAACTCAGCATGTAAAGATGGACCGAATGCTGCTAAACATTTTGTCTGGCATGCTAATATTTCTGCAAGCTCACTCTCTTAACAACAACAGCAATAACAACAATAATAATAACAGGCATGATAACAATGATGACGAAGGTGCTGCTGCTACTGCTGCTGATGATGATAATTACAACGATGATGATGATGATGATGACGACAACGACGACGATGATGATGACAACAACGACAATCTCAACAATCACGAAAATTGTCACAAAGCCACAATTTATGGAGGAAGCAACCAATTAATTTGCCAACAACAATAGTAGTATGCATGCACACACAAATGGAATTCATGCTTGCATCACATGTGTATTCATACAACTAGTTATGGGACTGTTGTCTCATGCATACAAAACGACACATATGTCAGCAAAAAAGCTTACAAAAAGAAAAAAAATACACATATTTACAAAAGCTCACCAAAAAAAAAAAAACATATTTCTTAAATAGACACCAAAGAAGTGAATAATCATTCTTCCAATTGTTGATGCACACAAATACTGTACATTCAAGTATTTTGATAGGTAATACAGGACATGTCATTCCTTCTTGGGAAAGTCTGAATAAATAAATAGTTATGTCAATAACAGCACTACCAGTAATGGCAACAACAAAATGATAATAATAATAATGGTTTCAAATTTTGCCATAAGAGCAGCAATTCTGGGGGAGGGAATGAATCAATTACATCAACCCCTGTGTTCAACTGGTACTTATTTTATCAACCCCGAAAGGAAGAAAAGCAAAAATCAACCTCGGTGAAATTTGAACTCAGAACATAAAAACAGAGGAAATATATTGGTAAGTATTTCACCCGGCATGCTAGAAATTTTGCCAGTTTGTCACCTTAATAATGATAATAATAATTATAGTCCTTTCTGCTATAGGCACAAGGCCCGAAATTTTGAGAGAGGGGACAAGTTGATTACATCGACCCCCAGTTTTTCACTGGTACTTCTTTTATCGACCCCCAAAAGGATGAAAGGCAAAGTTGACCTCGGCAGGATTTGGACTCAGAACAAGAAGACGAACAAAATGCCGGTAAGCATTTCACCCGGTGTGCTAACAATTCTGCCAAATCGCCACTTTAATAATAATAATAATAATAATTCTTTCTACTATAAGTACAAGGCCTGAAATTTGTGGGAAGGGGACTAGTCGATTACATCAACTCCGGTCTTTCGCTGGTACTTAATTTACCAACCCCGAAAGGATGAAAGGCAAGTCAACCTCAGCAGAATTTGAACCGAGAATGTAGCAACAGGCAAAATACCGCTAAACATTTTGCCCAGCATGCTAACGATTCTGCCAGCTCAACAAAAGGCATAAGGCCTGAAATTTGGGAAGAGGGAACTAGTTGATTACATCGACCCCAGTGTTTCACAGGTTATTAATTCATTAACCCTGAAAGGATGAAAGGCAAAGTCGACCTTGGTGGAATTTGAACTCAGAACGTAAACACAGATGAAATGCCACTAAGCATTTCGCCCGGCGTGCTAACAATTCTGACAGCTCACCACCTTAATAATAATAATGATGATAATAATAATAATAATAATAATGATAGTGATTTCAATTTTTGGCACAAGGCCAGTAACTTCCAGGCAGGTGCAAGTCAATTACATCAACCCCCAGTGCTCAACTGGTACTTATTTTATTGACCCTGAAAGGATGGAAGGCAAAGTTGACCTCAGCACATGAAATGCTGCTAAGCATTTTGAAAAATAACAATAATAATAATAATAATAATAATAATAATAATAATAATAACAACAACAATAATTTCAAGTTTTGGCACATGGCCAACAATTTTAGGGAGGGGTGGTCAATTACTTGACTGCTATTTTTCTTTTATTGACCCTGAAATGGATGAAAAACAAAGTTGAATTCAGCGTAACTGGAGCTCAGAACTTAAAACAACTAGAACAAATACCACAAGGCATCTATTCTGATGCTCTAATGAGTCTGTTAGCTCAATAATGATTTCACAAGGCCAGCAAATTTTAAGGGGAGTGGTTAGTTGATTACATCGACACCCCTTCCCCCAGAACTTGACTGGTACTTTATTTTATTGACTCCCAGATGGATGAAAAGCAAATTTGACCTCAATATGATTTGAATTCAGAACGAATAGAGCCGGAAAATTATCATTATTGTTATTATTATTATTATTATTATTATTATTATTAATTATTCAACTTTGCCTTTCATCCTTTCGGGGTCAATGAAATAAGTGTCAGCTGGACACTGTGGTTGATGTAATCAACTGACCACCACCCCCAAGATATCAGGCGATTATTATTATTATCATTATTATTTCCTCCTTAATTGGACACAAAGGCAACATAACTGCACAAACATAAGGGATCAATGATACACAAAAGGGTGTGTGCATGTGTGTGTGTGTATGTGTGTGTGTGTGTGTGTAAACAAATGCAAAATCTCAAAATAATAATTGTGAATGGTATACTGATCATTATAATGATGACGACGTTGATGACGACAACGACGACGCATTGACAATACGATTACAATAGAATTGATGATGACTTTCATAATGTTGATCGTGATGACGGCGATAAAGATTTACGGTTTCAATTTTTTTTCTCCTTTTTGTTTACTTTCCCAACCCATCTACTTTCAGTTTCATTCTTTCTCATTGTAATTTTTAAATTGCGTTTGTGAAAAGGTAGGGCAAATTGCTAAGTAAATCAACGATAAAACGATACTATCATTTATTTGGGTGGGACGTATCCGACATACACAAACGCAAACACACACGCACACACACACACACATGCACATGTGCACGTGCGTGCACTCACACATGCAGGCAAGGAGGCAGTTAACCACGTAGATAAATCGATAGCTAGGTAAGATGTGTGTGTATGCATGTGTGTATGTATATATATATATATATATGTGTGTGTGTGTGTGTGTGTGTGTGTGTGTGTGTGTGTGTGTGTGTGTGTGTGTGTGCGTGTGTGTGTATAGAGAGAGATATATAATGAGAATGAGAGAGGTGTGCGGAAGGAGGTAGTTAC
>NC_068991.1:47411080-47428580 GCF_001194135.2 Octopus bimaculoides | reverse complement strand
GGTTGGAGCGCTGTAACTGCCATATTTTTCAGAAAGATAAGTGTACAACTCAGGTCATCTTACATCCTCCTGTTAAAGGTTTGATACAAAATAGAAAATGGATCCATATTTCACAACTGCATTCATTTTAGGAGCCTTACCGCCTTTGGAAGGTGAATTCTATTGCATATTTTTCTTTAAACCTCTACAAGTTCGTTCACTTGGCAATAACCATAAGGACCTTATCGTGTCTCCACACGGCCTAGGGCTTCCAGTCAAAGTGTGATTCCGGGTCCAAAGAGTTGCTCTGCACTACTTGAAGGATGGCTTTTATTCTTTGCTTCAAATTCTGAGACTGTATGCAGTTTGCAAGAAGTCATCGGCAGTGCACGGGCTGGAGGACAAGTTCTTATGTCAGTACTCCAGAATTCTCTCCGGAACTTGAATGCCAAATCTTACAATATCCACTGTCCCTGCAGGAAAGCCCTATCGCTTTTATTCGGATCTCTTCCTCTGTTGTTGCTTGGATCCTCTGCACTATGAGCTCTCTAGTTTTCTCAAGTGCCTCCGTCATTAGCATTGTTCAACTTCTTGGTGCTGTGGTTGCCAAATGCCAGTTTCAGCTTTCTTCACAGCTTCCTTGGGCTCCCACTTCTTGCCACTCTTAATGGTCTTGGGGTATCTGATTCTTTTCCTCAGATAGTAGCAACGGTGCTGACTGCTCTTATTTTAGTGGTTTTTAATTCTTCTACCACCAATAGAATCAGTAAGCGGAACTTGGCAATATTTTGCTATACAAGTTGGCCGAATTGAAGCTTGGGGGAACACTCAGCCATCTTCGCATGAATTTACTGCACAACATTTCCATTGCCTCCAGCAGTTTAGATATGATGTCGTACTGGAAACCCCACAAAAATAGTTAGCTATTGTCAACTGCTCTGAGTAGTTGTTTAATTGAGCCATAGGGTCTTTGGTGTTTCCGTTGTCATTCTAGATACTGTCATAATTCCTCCCAAGGCAGAGGCTTTCTTCTTCCGAATTGCTGGAATCTCAAATCACTGAATACTGTTGTTATTGTTTGCTAGTTTTCCTTTCAGGATACTCAAATTCTAAAATTTCCCCTGGGTTGAATTTCATACATGACTATGCAATCATCTTCTCCGGCGAGCTGAGAGTCTGCCGTGTTCCTTGGGCTGATAGTGCTATAAGTACAGAGCGTTCATGAATGATAAATTATTAATGAAGACCCTGCAGACTGAGTTTTCATAGATGATCTGTATTGTCATCAGTTTCTGGCCCTTGTGAGTGCTTTCCCCACATGTCTTGTAGTAGATATATAGCAGCCACGAACTGGACCACGGATAAACATTCACTTTGCTATTAAGTCCTGCTCGAGTCTCTGCCATTTGGTAGTGACATTTCCCACAGTGAACTCTTTAGTAAATCCATGTGCGACCTCACAAGCATGTCTACTTAGATTAGCTGATGGAGAACACGTGGTTAAGATTTGCTGAGAGCTATTGTTCTTCTTTACTTCTTTAATGATCTGGCTGATTGCCATTGTATGTTCCAGGCATCCAGAGTGCACTGGGACTCCCTCTTTTTGGACACCTGTGTCACTGTACTCATTGGTGAGTAGATATGTTATCGACCTATGGCAATGATGGACCATAAAATCTTCCCAGATACGAAGAAATATCAGCCTCCCACTTTTTGGCTTTCCAAAGATGTCAACTGTGAACCGGAAAGGGTTGTCATAGAGGCCTTCCTCTACTTTCACCCTTACTCCTTTCTCTGGATTGTCTCTGCTCTGCAAAGCTGAAGCAAGTTATCCAGGATAACTTTTAGATCATTAGTGTGGCGTGTATTGTGTGTGCGCGTGCGCGCGTCTATGCATGTGTGTGTGTGTGTGTGTGTGTGATATCTTCTTATTAATTATTTGAATTCTTCTTATATGCAAGGAGCTGATTTCTAATTAAGAAGCAAAGGTCCGTTGCTGTAATTTGGTCGGCATAAGCGATGTGTGTTGCGTATTGAATTTTAGAAAAATCTTGCGTATTTTTATTTTTCCACTTACGACTTACAGGTTGTATTTAAGTGATTGTTCACTAATCGTTACTTGAAAATTAACTAATTGTTACTTATTAACTAATCGTTACTTATTAACTCATCGTTATTTAACTAATCGTTACTCTAAGTTTTTTGATATTACGGCTTAGACACTTAGTAGCAAAGCCGAAAACCCCACCAATTAAATATATAAATCATCGTAGCAGGTCGGAGGCTGGCGCATATCTTTGACTAATTTCATGCAATTCAGTCGAGTAGCCCTTCTCTGATACATTTTGGGATGACAGTGTATGCAGCAGTAGCACCATCTCTGGTAAGAGAGCAACACTCTATTGTGATCTTACTTAAGCTTTGTAGAGAGTCAGCAAATGTTAGAGACTGACGTATTTTCTGAACCTGAAGATAAGGTTGGGTATTCACCAGAACATTTGGAGTGTTTGTGAGGGCTGTAGTAAAGCGCTGCTCACGTCTAAGTGGGTGAGGTGCGATGATATTTCTTCATATGAACAGGGATTTGTTTTTGTTTTTTAGATTTTTCTTTTTTGCTTTTGCTGATGGAAGATTGATGTTGCTCCACTGGTGAATGCCTTCAAGGTCTCCCTTTATGGAATCGGTGCAGGTTGAGGGTTACAGTACCTAGGTTGCGTGTAGCTGATGCGTGTTTTGAGAAGTTTAGTTCTATTATCCGCGCCAGAGAGGGATTTGGACGTGACAGCAAGATGGCCATTGAAGTATTGAAGGAAAAGTGTAGCGACAAACTGAACACTGGGGTACACCAGAATTGATTGAGGGTGGACAGAAAGAGCTCTGTTAATACAGTACGATTGATTCAAGAGACGAGAGAGAGAGAAAGATGTTGCCTGTAGGTTGGAAGTTTCTGTTGGAGATTCACATGCCAGACATGTTGAAAAGTTGTATTGATATTGAGAGCAACAACATTGCTTTTTACCAAATTTCTCTAAGACGAGAGCTCGCAGGTGAATGACACAAGAAAGTAAGTCTCTAGATCTCCAGTGGAATTTGCTCTACGGAATCCATACTGTTGATCGTTGAGGAGAGGAAGGGAGAGAGGGGAAGGGAGGGAGAGGGGAAGGGAGGGAGAGGGGAAGGGAGGGGAGAGAGAGGGAAGGATAGAGAGAAGGTGAGAAAAGGAGGGGACATAGAGAGAGTGAGAGACAGAGATTCAAAGTGTTGGAGAAGTCGTTGTTGAAGGCTGTTTCCATTACCTTTGAGATATGGAACTGGGTGCAATAGGACAATAGTTGACAGGGGTCAGAAAGGTTACTTTTCTTGGGAATAGAACACACTATGATATGCATTGCCAAAGATCAGGATATTTCCTATAGTG
The DNA here is from genome assembly GCF_001194135.2 of Octopus bimaculoides. Taxonomy (NCBI): domain Eukaryota; kingdom Metazoa; phylum Mollusca; class Cephalopoda; order Octopoda; family Octopodidae; genus Octopus; species Octopus bimaculoides. Next base: position 47,425,183 of record NC_068991.1, on the reverse strand, counting down.
ATTGAGAGATTGAAGAGTTTGTTGAGTATAGGGACAAATTCCGTGTTTGAAGGTTATGGAAGAGATGCTGTCAAGGTCGGCGATCTTGTCAGGTTGAAGCGACCGAAGATATTTCCCCTCGACATGTGCGTATATGCAAGGTGATGGTCCTGAAAGGATGTAAAGGGATAGATTTGGAGACCAAATAGGTGTAGTATGGAAGTAGAATCAAAACAAGTAGCGAAGGCGGAGGCTTTTTCGGCGGGGATACTGCACAAAGATCCGTTGTTGCCGAGAAATGGAGAACAAGAAGATTCCACAATGTTGGTGGAGATTCTTTTGGTAAGACACCAGGACTGTCTGCGGTTTGGAAGGTGGTAAAAGTCGAAGGATGTGCAATTCACGAAGGCATCTTTGGCAGTTCGGATAGTAGTTTTGCAGGGTAAAGGGTAAACCCTCCATTGGTCACGATTGACCATGGGATTGCACCGAGAAAGTTCCTCCCCGAGGCACAAGTCCGAGCAAAGTTGTTTGTGGAAGACCAGCAGTCGTCTATGCATTCCAGCCTCCCCTCTCTACGCCATTGATGTTGTCTAAGAGAAAGGCAAAGGCCAATACGGATTGGTACCAGTAAGGTCGCAACTCATTTCTACAGCAGAGTGAACAGGAGCAACGTGAAATAAAATGTCTTGCTCAAGAACACATCACACAGCCCTCTCCGGGGATCGAACCATGCCCGTCATTAAGGAGGTACACTGGACGACACTTCCCCCTCACTATTCAATGATGCACACTCAGATTTACAGTGATTTCGAAACTCCATTATTTCAAATCGATGCTCACCTAGAATATTCTGAAGCACCCCCAGACACCAAAGTTTGGTGACGAGTCTGAATTGAACTCACAGCCTCACGATTGTAAGCCCGACGCTCTAACCACTGAAACATAAGAGCTGTGATATTGAACAACGCTGTCCAGTTTTGGGAAGTGAGTGAATTTCTCCAGATGATGTAGGCCTTGCTTTCCCCTGAACAGCTGCAGTGCAGTTATGAATGAACCACTTGGGGAGATTTGAGTTTCTATCGTGTTGGGGATATAGAGACATACCTAAAAGGATATTTTCAGTCACCTACCTAGATTAGCCGTTGTAGCAGTATTATAGTCCACCGGGCAAATCAATGTACTAGGCCCTATAATATTTATTTATTGACAAGCCACAAACATACGTAGATCAGAATTAGGGCTCTAGACCTGTGAGGTCCCCGGGTAACTGCCTAGTGTGTCTATGCTTTAAGACGGCACAGCTGCCTAGTTGCTTCTGATAGATTAGGAGTGAATCACGTGTACTACCAGAAATAACCGGCATAAAACGGGCAGAATTTCGGCCAGTGGGTTGACTTACAGTACCGTAGGATACGAGGGGTAAAGCGTTATGTAGTATGTAATTCCGACGAGATGGTGGTCGGATGACCCAATAAGATGTAGAGATTATTACGATTTAGGAGAGCAGATTTTTAAGTAAGAAAGAGGTCGTAAGTGTTTAAAGTGTCTTTGTGTCAGTCTGGAATGCGAGTAGAAGGTAAGGCAAGTTGATACATTGAGTTGAGAATAGCAAAATATCAAGCTTTTGCATTAGTAGCTTCGGTATGGGAGATGAGATTCATGAGCTTTGAAGTCACCGAAAACGGTAACTTCGGGGAACGATAAAGTAAGCTATATATTCCTTTAATACAGAAGGAAATATAATCAAAGAGTTACTAGTAGTTTAAGGTGTTCGGAGAGCGAAAACGGAGAAATGTTCATCGTTGAAAACGACGGAGAACCATGAAAAAATTTGTGTGTTGTACGCGCCTCTATATGTATGTATTTATGTATGTATGTATGTATGTATGTATGTATGTATGTATACGTATTTGTGCGTGTGCGTGTTTGTGTGTGCGGGTGCGTGTGTATATAATACACCGGACATAATGCTTAGTGGCATTTCTTCCCATTTTACATCCCGGGATCAAACTGCCCGAGGTCGACTTTGCCTTTCATTCTTTCAGGGTCGATAAAATAATACCAGTTGAGTACTGTAGCTGACGTAATGTACTCTCATCTCCTCTAATATTTTAGGTCTTGTGCCTGTAGTAAAAAGAAAATTGTATTGTATTACATATTTATAATAGAAACACCTCACATTTCTCTACTTTCTCTCTTGTGTGTGTACGAGTTGTGTATGTGATCTCACTGTCTCTAAGTATCCAGGTAAAAGTGGTGGGGGAAATCAATCGTAGACTCATGCAGTTCTGATCAGCCCTAATGAAACAGAATTATACTTAAATGAGATCCAATCGTGACAATCCCTTTTATATTTGTATATCATCGAAATTCTCTAATGTGTACATCCTTTTTTAAAGGTAATATTAGCTGCAATTTCTAGTCGGATGACTGCATAAAGGTTCCCTAGTCGATTCCTATTAGTAACCAATGGTGATGGTTTATAATGAGTCAATAGTATTTGTTTTGAAAATGGATGAGGAGGAGGTAATCTCTTTTCACCCTCTCTTATAAACATTCCTCTCAATTTCCCCTATATTCACCTAACCCTTCTGTCTCGTTCTTTTTCTCCCTCGCTGTATCTTTCTTGTAGCTTTTGTTTTCTCATTTTTTTTTTTTTTTGAGGTGAGGAAGGCGGAATTTCAGTAAATACTTTTGCTGACCTACTAATACCGTTTTTTATTCTAAATCATCGTCACTATTGTTTCCTTCGTCGTCATCGTGATCGACATAAGCTGTTTCCATGCATATGGTTTTCTTTACTTTCACTACAGAGCAATAAATTCGTAAGACCATGTCTCCAAATGCCAAGCTGTTTTCAGAAATATGTATATCATGGGAAGTAACTCTTGGTTCCCCATTACGCGCGGAAGAACACATTTCTGTGTACAAATATCTGTACGCGTATATACAAAGAGGGAAAAAAATGTGATTACATGTAATTCAGTTATTTATTTGAATTTACTGATTCAGTCCATTTTCACTCTATATTTCCTGCATCTAGGTGTTTGTTCTGTTCAGATGAATACATAGACACATTATAAAAAATCATTAACTGTAATGAATTAATTATATAGTAGAAATGTGTCTGAACAGGTCACAACAAAGCCGACCTATCTTAGAGAAAAATAACCTTGAATAAAAACTGATACATTATAGCGAATGATTTTAGTTCTATCAGATGGCCTCCCTACTGTCGATGGTATGATAAAATTCATGCAACCCATGCTATTACGTGGTTTGTGATAGAAAAGGCATTAACCATTAAAAAACTCATGCAATCATAAATTTGAGGAAGAACTCTAATTGTGTATACAAGACTAACACTATATTAACACTGAACAAGGTGTGTGCTGGCTTGGTGTAAACATTCTTTGACTCTCATCAAATGATCATATGAGTGCTCTTCCTTCAAGATGTTGGCAGATATAAAGAAACCGGCGAAAGTAAAGAATACATACACCGGGTGTTTAGGGCTAAGGCTTTTGTTACGCCAAAAACGGGTGGTGTACGTATTTTTTACCTCTGCCTAAGTAACCTACACACTGCCACCAGTAGAGAGGTTTTAGATGGATAGGTTGTTTTCCATCTAATGTGACTCTACTCAGAAGGCTGTAATATCATTGGACAGGAACACGGTATAAAGAAATACATGGAACAAGGTGGTAACTTTAAATATCTTTAATGTGGCCACAAATATAAATACGAACGGAATAATAAATGGAAGTGGTTGATGGACATTTATTCATATATCTACATGCATCTGCGTGGGTTGTATGTTTGCTGTTAACCCTGGTGAGGACGCTCATGAACAGCGATATAGGTCAGTTTTGGCATGGCTTTTACAGCTGGATGCCCTTCCAAATGCCAACCACTTTACAGTGTGGACTGGATGCTTTTTAAGTGGCATCAGCACTGGCAGGGTCACTAAGTAACTTGCATGACAATGAATCTTTGAGAGGGAAGGAGGCATTGGAGGAGGTGATCTTGTGTCAGATGATGAAAGGTTAGAGTGTGACAGAGAGACTGAGAGACAGAAACAGATGTCTTGTTGTGGAGGAGGTACATGCATACCAACCCAAGAAAAGTATATACTTATTTCTCACATAGTCAGTTTAGTATCCATTGTTGTATACAAGAGGGAAGACTGCCTGATATGGATTTTTAATGCACATGAATATAGTTGGGTGAAAAAGTGCTAAATGATGCAAATAGAAACCTGTAGAATAGGAAGAATGAAAAAGCCATGACAGAAGTGTCGAGGCTGATCTCAGAATGTATTGCCTCAGAAAGATTACAAAGGACTACAACAAGTGAGAGACACTGTGTTTAAAGTAACTCATCCAACCTATGTGAGCATAAAGATGTAAAAATTACAATGATCGTGATGATGATGATGATGATATATATAAATAGAGTATACATTTAAACACATAAGAGATATCCACCTTAGAATTCGTATTGATCACATATATATATATATATATATATATATATATATATATATATATACCATCATTGTGGGGGGGGCATGTATGCATGTGTGCACGCAAATATGTATATGCATATATTTGGGTCTCTTGCTCAATATGTACTTGTGAAATCTCCATCTGATGATCTCTCATGTACAATTCAGTCATCTCCCTATCATGTACCTTTTCTGCTTGCTATATTATTTTGCTACTGTAACTAAGGAATGCAGTATTTGATACACCATATCATCATCCTTTCTGCACTGCTACTCATCATTCCTTTTAACCACTTGCTAATAACATTCCTAACTTAGTCTTAACATTGCCCACTACCACCTCTTTTACCATTTACCATTCTCATTCCTCATTTCCTGCCTTCTCCCACTAATTATTCTGCTCTTGAAGCTTTCACCCACCCTTCTTGATTCTTTTACTGTTATATCTCTGTCTACTAATCAACATGTGGAGGCGCAATGGCCCAGTGGTTAGGGCAGCGGACTCGCGGTCATAGGATCACGATTTCGATTCCCATCCGGGTGTTGTGAGTGTTTATTGAGCGAAAACACCTAAGGCTCCACGAGGCTCCAGCAGGGGGTGGTGGTGAACCCTGCTGTACTCTTTCACCACAACTTTCTCTCATTCTATGTTTCTGTTGTACTTGTATTTGAAAGGGTCAGCCTTGTCACACTCTGTGTCACGCTGAATCTCCCCCGAGAACTACGTTAAGGGTACACGTGTCTCTGGTGTGCTCAGCCACTTGCACGTTAATTTCACGAGCAGGCTGTTCCGTTGATCGGATCAACTGGAACCCTCATCGTCGTAAGCGACGGAGTGCCAACAACAACAACTAATCAACATCTTGGACCCATTTAATTGAGTGTCTGAATGCATTATGTGTATCCCATTACACTTTCTAATCTTATTGGATACAAAGTAACCTTACTAGTGCCATTGCCATGATAAAATGCACCCAGTAATTGGTAAAGGAGTGAAGACAGTATCAAGCTGGGAAGAACCTTTATTCTTGTGGTGAACATGATAGTCTTTCTATTACTGGTGCCATGATAAAATGCACCCAGTACACTCTGTAAAGTGGTTGGTAAACAAACAAAGACAACATAGGTCTAAGGGGACTCTTTAAGTCTTATAGAGGACATGACAACTTCTTTGGTTGTCATGTACTGGATCCACAGTAAAATGCATCCAGTAACTCTGTAAAATCGTTGATGATGCAAAAGATATTAAGTCATAGAAACCAAACCAAAAGATGGGAAGATATGAGCAAAACATGGTCGTCTGACACATCTAGATGGGCACTAACTAAGAAGTAACTCAGAATAGGAACTGTCTTGGACTGTGACAGTATGTCAAACCCATGCCAATTTGGAAAGCAACGTTAAATAATGGTGGTGGTGGTGGTGGTGGAGGTGGTGATGATGATGATGATGATGATGATGATGATGATGATGATGATGATGGCGATGATGATGACAATGATGATCATGACAACGATGATGATGATGATGACAACGATGATGATGATGATGGTCAACATTTTGACCACTTCCATTTGAAGAAGGCATGCATTAAATTTGTTTTGCCTGTGAAATTAATGGATTTCATGGCTGCCAGCTTAAATAAGCATTTCTACTGTTTCTAAGTTCCTTAAATTCAGCATTTCATAAATTTTTAATCGTTCTCTGTTGTTAAATTTTTTGTGGCATATCACTAAAAAAGTGCTCAAAGAAGTGGCATTTTAGGAAAATATGAACTTGCATAATGTTACATGATGTTGCATATTGTAACATGTCAAGTTATATAATGTACTTGTGTTCTAAATTAAAATTGCTATGGAAGCATACATAGTAATAACCAATAATAGCCATTTGTTTCATATGTATTACTATAGATTACACCACATCAAATGTACCAATTATTCCCTTGATACATGCTTGGATTTGCAGAATATCTGATGTCAGTGAACTAACCATGCAACTCAACATTGACTGCTGACTTGAATGTTTAATTACCTGGAATATTTAGAATGAACTGTCTAGCCAAAAGGTGATGTGCTTTGATGTTGATTCGCCATGATCTGATTTATTTGGTCCCTCCTTTTTTATGATATATATTTATATATATATATATATATATATATATACATATATATATATATATATATATACATATATATATATATATATGCCAGTCAGCCAGCCAGCCACCCCACTTCGAACTGGCTCCTGTGCACTCACTACATTCTCAGAGTGGTTGGTATTAGGAAGGGCATCCAGCTGTAGAAATATTGCCAGATCAGATTGGAGCTTGGAGCCTGATAGCTATTTCGATTCAGAAATCTTTAGACAATTAATTTATAAAATTAAATTTATTATAAGACGAATATCTTCAGATGTAGAAAGGATATACTAATTAGAAATACATGTTTGAGATAATATGTATTTAGATAATTTAGATAACATGTTGAGATAGCATATTTACATAACATGTTGAAATAACGTGTAACATAGCCATTATCTCAACATGTATTTCTAATTGGTATATCCTTACTACCTCTGAAAGGATTCATCTTATAGTGATTTTAATTTTATAAATTGATTATCAAAAGCAAAAGTTCTCAACCCATTTTGGCCCATTATCACCCTTGGAGTCACAAATGGCTCCCCAAGAAATTATTTTTATTTTTTAATATACTACTTATTTTGATATCAGTAGATAATGATTAAAAAAATAAAGGTTGTCATTTTACATATGCACTTGTACGCAGTGGGGAGTACAGATGTACAAATTGAAATGCAAAAAAACAAAACAAAATAATGAATTGAAAGTTTGGTAATTACATTTATTTCCTCCATGCAACACTTATGAGATCAACGTGTTGTCTATCGAAAGAGTGCTCTTTGGTACATGAGAGCCCCTTTGTGCTAAAACGCCCCCCCTCCTCGAGCTCCAAATGGCCCCCCCCATTGAGAACCTTTGATCTAAAGATTAATAAATAATTTTTATTAATTACCTCTCCATTTTCTCCTTATTCTTCATATATATATATATATATATATATATATATATACACAGGGTGTAATGGGTAAATTATTGTCATTTTATATTTTTAATTTCACACATGCTCCTTGTTTGATTTTGATTTTGTTGACTACACAGTATGGTAGGGTCAGCTTGACATTCGCACCGAAAGCTCCAATACGAACATTTCAGAGTGTTTGGGTCTCAGTCTGAGGACAGTGCAATCTTAGGACAAGTACCAAGAGCAATAAAAATCAAACATCCAGTCAACATCAGGGTGCTTGGAGTGATCACTAGTAATGGTAATGTTGTGCCTCCATTTATCTTCCCACATGGCCTGAGACTCAACATGGAGACCTACATCAAGTGCCTGGAGGAGGTAGTGCTGCCCTGGGTCAAGAGGGTGGTTGCTGGAAGACCCTATGTCTAGCAACAAGACTCTGCACCATGCCACACAAGCAGGAGAAACCAGTCATGACTATCAGACAATTTCTACAATCACATCACCTCTAACATCTGGCCACCTAACCCCCCAGATTGCAACCCCCTTGAGTATTATGTGTGTGTGACACAGTTGAGCGAGAGACCAACAAAACTCCTTGTAACACCAAAGATGAACTGAAGGCAAGGATTATGGCAGCATTCACTAACTTGAACAAAGAGACTGTCCACAAGAGTTGCAGGAGATTCCAAAGTCGAGTGGAGGCTGTGGTTGAAGCCAATGGCAATTTTATTGAATAAATTCACTCTTTAGCATTTCAAAATATTTTAATGTAATTTTGGTAAATATATCTGTTACAATGAGATGTCAGTGTTATTTTTATTTTTGCGTAATTTTAGACGACAGTTTATTCACCGTACCTTGTATGTATGTATATATATATATCGCTACGTTAAAAGCACCCACCACTCACTGTAAAGTGGTTGGCATTAAGAAGTGCATCCAGCCATAGGAACCAAGTCAAATAAGACTGGAACCTGGTGCAGCTCTCCTGCTTGATACCGCTGGTCAAACCGTCTAAACTATGCCAGCATGGAAAACGGACGCTAAAAGATGATGATGATGTGTGTGTGTGTGCACGTATATACAATTTTTAATGGGGTGGTTTTACGCAATTATACAAAGCTTAAGATACAGAAACTGCTTATATTTTGTTAATGGGTGAGTATAATTACTGCATGCGAAAGAGAGGGGGAGAGAGAGAGGGGGAGAGAGAGAGAGAAAATAGAGAGAGAGAGAGAGAGAGAGAGAGATGAATATTACAAAAGATAACCTCTCTTAAAATTCTAGTTTTAGAGATAACTTTATGCTTCGCATAAATAAGAAGGGAAGGTACCTGCATCAAAATTTGAGAGGCTAACAAAACCTCTAGAAGCAACGTTGCGTTTGTTACATGTATAAATATATTTAAAATAATTAAAGCAAATTAGATGTTTTAGGAAAATTAATTATTTTGGCATTAAAACATTTTTTTCATTATTTGACAATATACCTTACTTATCTAGTAAATATTTTTGAGATAATTACCAAAATTTGCAAATATGACATTAAAATGTAAATTATACAACTTCGAACATTTGCAAAAATCTAAGACTATACTATGAATAATTTATGTAATTTAAAATGTATAGTGAGTACGCAATATTATTAGATTTTATTTACGCATGTGTATTTGATATTAAACGGAGAATAACAAAAGGTGGGGCATAAAGGTATATCGTCAAGCGAGATAACTCGAAAGTTGGAGAGATCACGTGCTTTTGCACACAGCGCCCCGTATCAGAAGCTCTATACTTGGTGAGTTGGCGCCAACAGGAATTACTACAATGACTACTATACATTCATACAGCTGCCCCCACTGCTAATAGGAAGTAAAAAAAACACGAGAAATTAACTAAAATAATATCGACCCATTTATGTTTTTAAGTGGTTGGAAAATAACTCTGAACAAAATCCACCTGGAAAGGAATGTATTATGGCAAAAAATATACATTAATTATACAAGTCAACGAACAATATATTTCATCTTCGCCTTTTCCCGTTGTTGTTTTTTTTCTATCACCCTCTCTTACTTCTTTCTGCGAGCCTACTGCCACTACCGCTGCTGCTGCTGTCGTAAGGCCCTGCCAACATGGCGGACCAGCGAAGTGCTACTGGTATCATAGAACAACATAATGTTGTTGTGGTTGCCGGAGGTAGTTCTGCTGAATTGCCCGCGATGGTTGTACCTACTGGAGACAGTCTGATTGTATCTGAAGAATTAACTGAACAATCAGTTGACCAAGAACAACAACAATCCGAAGGTGTCCGAGATATTTTGCAGCAAACCATGTCAGAAACGGTTCCACAGGAAAGTCTTGCTTCAGTCAAATATGTACAGTCCACTATTGACAATAACAACACTTCTACAGAAAGTGTCGTCAGTGTAGTTGGTCCAGCTGGAGATATTGTTAACTCTGTTGTGGAAACTAGTACCGTTCTTCAATCTGCTGTCACTACAGAGACCATTACATCGCCGTCAGTTACTGGTTCAGTCTCTACTGTGGACACTGTACAACATGCAGTCAACGTTGTTTCATCTTTATCCATTCCGCAAGTTGTCCACATTGCTCAGCCGCAAGTGCAAGAAAGTGCGACAGGATCATCTCAACAGGAACGTGCTGCCACTGTGGTTGTTGTTTCCAGACAAAACGATGACAAAGGACATCAAGTTGTTGACGGTGTACTCGTCCCCGAAATACATGAAAATGTCGTTGTTGGAGCCAACAGCGGTGAAAATCAGCCAGACACTAATACTGACAACAGTTTTGTCGATGGTACTGGGGACTTTTCTATAGTTACTACTGCAAATCTCTCTGAACAACCGTCGTCATTATCGGAAACTATGTCTATGAGTGAAGTAGCATCATCTGTGACAGGTGTTGAAGATGAAGGAGGTAGTGATAGCGTAGCAACAGCAGTGGCTGCTAATGCTGCTGCTGCAGGGGTCCAGGAGACATTTAACCAAGATTTAGTTAACACACATACTACAACTTTACCTGTACATGTCATTACCACTAACAGAGTAACCACAACAAACAACAACACGGTTAATAATAATAACAACAACAATGACCGAAACGATCTCGTACACCATCAACTTCAGAATCTGCAACAGCAAACTGGTGATGTTTTAGAGACGGAAGAAGAAATGATGGGTTCAGATATAGGCACACAGAACATAGTGGTGGAACAGCAATTTGTAAACAACGATAACGGATGTTTGGCGAACGACGAAAATGTCGACGAGGCAAATGATAACAGCTCGTCTCGCAATGGTATAACACCACAAAACAGTATCAGCATCACTCTTGCACCTTCTAATGACGAAAGTGGGGCTCCGTTGGGCTCCAGCCAAAACCCTATCCGTATTATTCAACAAGGGAATCAATATACACCGTTGCAGCAGCTGACTACGGATCAACTACAACAAATTATGCAAGTCGTACAGCAACAACAGCTAGCTCGCAGCACGCAAGCTGAGGGTTCGAGTATTCTGTATAATCCTCAGACCAACACTAGGATCGTCTATAGAGTGATCTATCCGTCCGAACTACACAAATCTGTCACCAGCGGAGAAGTTGAGAGTTCTAGGTCAGACGGAACCACATTGCAGACTCGAGTGGAAACTCAGTCACAGGGTCAACAAACAGTGACGTTCAATCAGTTACAACGGAGACCTTATCGACGGCGGAACAAAGAAGAAGAGGAGAAAATAGACGGACCCGAACTAAGCAAGGAAGAGAAAGAGGAACGTAAAAAACATCGGCCCAGGACTAGGTCAGGTCGTGTATCGAAACCTCCTAAACACATGGTGAAAGATTATAAACATATCCACGTGCTTGATTGGGACGAGGACTATGATGATTCGGATGGGGGTTACTCTGATTTTAAGTACAGCGAAGATGAAGAAGCTGAACGAAGGGCTGCCGCAGCCGCTGCCGCCCGAAGTGGTAATCTAGAAGTCCTTGATGAACCTTACATCCACCCAGGTAAGTTTAATAATCGATAGTATTCACAAGCTTTCTTTCTGTTGGCTTCATCAAAAACATCTCTGTTATTCGTTATCATTCCATATCTATATTTGATTATAAGGTCTATGGCTTCGACATGGTGGGGAAAACTTTTACGTGGTCATTCGATCTGCGAGAAAGAGCAACCAAAATTCCCTCAAAACACTCATATGAAAAGAATACGTTAATGTAGTTGGTGTTACATAGTCCTGAACATATAGGATGATATGCCTTTAATCATGCGTTTGTTCAAACTGTGCTGACGTTAGTTAAACTAACAGGACGAACAAGATTTCATTTGGTGTCCCATTTAAGTTCCGAGTTTACACTTATTTCCTCGTACAGTGACAAGGGATCGAGAAAAGATTAATCAATAAATAAGTAATACAATCCTTTATGGAAAAGGGCTAGTCTGGGAAATAAGTTATTTTTGAAAGATTTGCAAATATTACGCAATACTCTTTTCCATTTGTCTGCATGTGGCTTCAATACTTCATATTTGTTATTACCCCAGCTCTTAACTCTGTTAACACTAAGAGAGAAGGGTTTTTGTAGAACAGTTATGGATAAGATAAGGAGTTTCTGTTAGGATCCATCCGCTGTTTTCATTTTTCTCTCATCACTTTCGTAACTCAACATTTTGTCCATTTGTTTGTTAAATTGGAAGTAAAAATCTATTTTCCCTCATTTTTTTTTTTTTGCACCTGAAATCTAATCCACTCAAAAGATGAGAGCCAGTATTTTGAATACATGTGCAAAAATTAACGTTGTTCATTGTATGACGTTAATTTCTTTGGGAGTTGGGATTATATTGAGACTTACATGATTAGACACTGACCACCACTACCACCCCACTTTCTTTCAGTGTGTGAGAATACAAATATAAGGTTGCTGTGTGTGTGTGTGCCTGTATGCATGCGCACAACACTCGGTTGCACTCGTGCTACATACAAATGTCAAAAATATGAGAGACGTAAAGGTAGTTTGTTGCGATTATATGAGTTTGGGAAGAGCGCAATATTCTTTTTCACAAGAGAGTATTTAACTCATCTTAAGAGTAGTTCTAGTTGAGTGAAACCCAAACAAGCAACCACTAAAAGAAAAGCGAACTCATCACCAAGAAAACTGTTCAGAAATTTAAATTGTTTATGTTGTTATTTTTGTAAGATGAATATCATCGTCTCTAACAAATTGATTGTGAATAAGGAATATGTATACATACATTCATAATAACTTGTTAGATGAATAAAGAAATATAAACATTTTTTTTTTTATATATATTAGAGTGAGGGGCCACTGCCCATCCATTCTAGTACGTCAGATTATTCGAAGTTCCTATCTAATGATTTCTAATTTCGATGCAAGACCAGCAATTTTGAGGGGAGAGAATTAGTTGATCTCATTGATCCCAGTAGTTGACTGCTACTTCATTTTATCAACCTCGAACTGCAAAATTGACCACTGCAAGATTGGAACTCATAGCATTAAGAGACGTAACTAAATACTGCAATGCATTTTGTATGACGCTTTAACAATTCTGCCAATCTATCGCCCGCAATAACTGTTTCGAATTTAGGCACAATGCCAGCAGTTTTGAGGGGACGGGGGTCAGTCAATACTATCAACTTGCGTACGTGGCTGATGCTACATTTTATCGGCCCTGAAACGGTGCAACGCAAAGTTGACCTTGGTGAGATATGAACTCAGAACATCAAGGAGCAGAACTAAATGCTGCAGTGCTCTCTGACACTTCTACTAATCACATCCGTATAATAATAACAAAACATAGCGGTATTAAAGAGATTATTTAATGTAAGGTTATGTATTTAGGTAATCTGTGGTGATGTTTGTTTTACAAATAGAATCGTGCAGTAGTGATTATTGATTTCTCAGTTGCTTGCCAGTGATACCGTCTACAGAAATTTAAAAGGGGCCTGAATGTGTACACACACATATACACATACACACATATGTGGTTGTGTGGTAAGAAGTTTGGCCCCTCTCTGTAACGCCTCCATTGGCGAATTTTAATGAAATAAAGAAGTTTGCTTCCCCAGCCACATGCTTCTGAGTTCAGTCCCACTACATGGTACCTTGGGCAAATGTCTTCTGGTATAGTATGGGCTGACCAAAGCCTTGAGAGTGGATTTGGTAGACAGGAGTCTATCATGTATGTGTGTGTGTGTGTGTGTGGTGGTGGGGGGAGGGCACATGGCCTAGTGGTTAGATCATGGTTTCCATTCCTGAACAAGTTGGTCTGTTGTGTTCTTGAGCAAACAATTCACCTCATGTTGCTCTGTGATCACTTTGACACCTGACATGTGGTATACTATGTACTTGTTCGGGCAACATTGATTTGATGGAAGGTGTGAGCAAATAATATACAGCACAAACATTTGATCACTATAAACAAATCATTTATGCAGGTTGTCCAACAAGAAATTGCAGAACTGTGTCTCTTGGACTATGAAAAACTATCTTCATCAAATATATATATATATATATATATATATATATA
>NC_068991.1:47405488-47410866 GCF_001194135.2 Octopus bimaculoides | reverse complement strand
AAGAATAAGTCCTGGGGTCAATTTCTTCGACTAACACCCTTCAAGGTGGTGCTCCAGCATGGCTGCAGTCACATGAATGAAACAAGTGAAAGAAAATATATATATATATATATATATATATATATACACATACATACATACATACACGGTAGCAGACTGAGTCTAAAAACATTGGTTGCCTGGAGTCTAAGGGGGCCCACCCACAATTACAATGCTATCATTTAATTTTTTTTTTGTTAAAAGTGTTCTTTTCAACTGTCTACACAGCCAGGCTTTTCCATGCTGCTTTGTTTTTAATGTAAGAGCAGGCATGTCATTATCCTTCAAAACAAGAGTTGACTCTGCTTTGAATCATGGAACACCTCATGCTGTAGAACATTAACAGTCCTCTCAATTTCCCTTCTAGTCACTTGGTATAGTACTCTGCTGCCACTTTCAGTCTTTCGAAGCTGTCTCTTTTGTGGTGTTATCAGCAGTAGTATTCCACCACTAAATCACCTTCTATCTGGTTGAGGCATTACTCCAGTTACAAATTTGATCTATAGCCCATGGTAGTTTTTCGCGAAGGAACTCCCAGTTGTCGTCTATGTTATAAGTTTCCATCTCCTCTTCCTTTTTGTTTAATGTCTCAACTCAAACCTATCTGAATTTCTAATTCTTCAATGGATCTTTAAAGTTTCTGTCTCTCCTTTCTCTAAACTGTTTTGGGTAGCCTGAGTCTATCCAGCTCTTACCCTCAAGTCATTAATCACTAACTTTATTTAGAGTGATAGACATAAGCATTCTTCATAAAATTTGCAAAGCAGTCCAACAACTGTCAAAGTTTGTTATTTATTGATGAACTGGGCAAAGCTTAGGTGTTCTGGAAACTGAATTTGTCTAAATTGAAAGGGTACATTTGTAGGTATGTATGGAATTCTTGATATAATTGCATCTCCTCCCTTGGTGTACCTGCTGAAAATAATAGTATATCAATGACATATAGCATAAATTTTCTAATCATTAGTCTTGTGCTTTTGCATAAGCACACCTGATCTTAATTACACTGTAGCAGTATTGAGGATCCTTTTTCTAGCTGATGTCTGCATGGTAGTACACCTGGAGGTTTCAGTAAAACTTCTCTCTACATTAAATTCCACTGGACATCAGTTTTCACAGCAACCCAAGTTCAAACATCTCTCTCTATTGGTTGTACAAACTTTCTCACTTACAGTTTGAAGATCTTGAAATGAACTTGTTGAATCCTAGAGTATCTTTATGAATGGTAAAGACAAAAAAAGCACCTGAAAACTTCATAACTGCTGATACATTGTCCCTGTTGGAATTTGGTAACTTCTTTGCCGTTATTTTTTTTTCTCATGGCAAACACTGTAATTTTAGATCTCTTGATAACATATTTACAAGTATATTTGATTAACCTTATTGAATTGCAGGATTCAAAATTAACATGTACCTTATGTCTTGGTCAGGAATACATTGTCGGGAGCTATCCATTTGTTGCCCATTTCCTGCTGTCCGACCAAGTTTTCAAAGCTTCCAACTTATGATGCTCTTTTATCTGTAGAAGGGATAACCATCTTCACTTGTTTGGGTCTCTGTGACAAATGGAAACCATTTGGTGCAGTTATTGTCTTCCATGCAAAGTGAATTCATGATGAGTTCCCAACAGAGACCATGAATCGGCTGGGTTTTAATAATGCAGAGGAGATCTGTAGATATGATGAAATCAGCTTGATTGGAATGTATCTTAATTGTTAACCAGATCAAAATGTGTGCATATAGCAAACCCTCTTTTTCTGTAGCATAGTGATGGAAGCAGCATTTATAGCAAATTTAGGATAAAAGACTATATTTCTTTGCGACTGAAATGGGAACTCCCATTCACAAAATATAATTTCCTGCTTAAGTTAAAATCAATTGGTACATCAATTTCTGATGTGCATAGCAACATTATTAGCAACAGTTCTACATTAATCAAGAATAGAGAGAAGTAGAATTGGGTGGAAGAAAGGAATGAGAAAGGCTTGAATTGGGAAAGTTTTCAAATAAAGAGCAGCAAGAGGAATTATAATAGTAAAACATATAGATTTAGTACTGTAGTGAGAACAGAAGAGCTAGTGATAGCTGCATACAAATGAAAGAGGTTGAGGGGCAGAGAAAATGGATGTACATACCCTAAACTTCTCAAATATATAAGATTGCACACACACACACACACACAGTTTGGTGGGGGTGGGAGACACACTTTGTGTTTAGAATTTATAGTATTAAAAGCTTTTGTTCTTCTACTAGTCTTTGTCATTGCATTGTGGCCATGTTGGGATACCACTTTGAAGGGTTTACTCCAGTCCCATGTTGCACTTCAATTTTCAAAAAAAAAAGTGTTCCCTACTATGTATGGACAAACAACTTTCAGCTTCTCTCTTTATCGACATCTTGCTACAGAGAGATACCGAGTTATTTAGGAATGTTACCTGCAATAGATTAGCATTATTCAGTGGGGTCTATCTCTCTCTCTCTTTCCCTTTTTTGTACCTTAAAACCAGAACTAAGCACTGGACCTGAAAAGCCTTTGGATTTTAGGAGGTATTTGCATTTCATTGCATGCATGAATACATACATGTGTGTGTATCTAGATATGTGCTTAAGCTCTCTCTGAATCTGGCCGAATGTGCTTTCTTCCAGAAATAAGAATTGTAGTATTGTCACTTCATTATCAACACCCAAATGGATGTAAAGCGAAATTGACCTTGACAGGATTTGAACTCAGAGTGCAGAGAATCCCAAAGCATTCTATCTGATGCTCTATTCTGTCAAACTGCTGCCTTATAAATATGAGCAAGGGTGTATAAAGTAGAGGTGGCTTTGTAAGATGCCCCTAAAATTATCTTTAGTAGTCACTAATTTTCTGTTGACTGGGTCAAACGTATATCATAATAACCTGTTTCATCTTATCTGAATCTGTACTAGCTTTTCATTGTTGTTATGTTTGAAGTTAAACTTGATGGAGCAGGGGTTCCAGCTATGATCATTCTAACTTTTATTCAGCTAATGGATTTAAAACTGTCTTCTTTTTCTTTTCTTGTAAGAGAGTAGGTGTGATTTGAGGGATATTTGGATTCTATTTCTTAAAGAGTGATTGATACAAAGAAGCTCTTCCTTTGGTTTAAAACTGTTTAAACATTTTGCATGAAAGCCATCTCTAGTAATCTTAATGAGCTTAAACCTAAGTCAAAGAGGATTTGAAGTTCAAGTATTCTTGTACTGCAACTACACCACTATTAGCAAAAATAGTGTATGAGTTGGGGAAATTGCTGAACAAATTGAAATCTGAGGTAGACTTTCAGGCTCCATTGAACAGGAAGTGAAATCCATCAATAATGCGGGTGGGTGTGGGTGCTCTGATTCACTATTGATTTGATAAACTGGTAATTTCATCCTTAACCAGTTAAAGCATTTCTTTGTGTTGCTAGAAACTCTCTACTTTTTTACTTGTTTCAGTCATTTGACTGCGGCAATGCTGGAGCACTGCCTTTAGTCGAGCAAATCAACCCCAGGACTTATTCTTTGTAAGCTTAGTACTTATTCTGTCGGTCTCTTTTGCCAAACCGCTAAGTTACGGGACGAAAACACACCAGCATCAGTTGTCAAGTGAAGTTGGTGGGACAAACACACACATATACACACACACACACACACATATATATATATATATATATATATATATATATATATATATACATACATATATACGATGGGCTTCTTTCAGCTTCTGTCTACCAAATCCATTCAGAAGGCTTTGGTCGGCCCGAGGCTACAGTAGAAGACACTTGCCCAAAGTGCCACGCAGTGGGACTGAACCCAGAACCATGTGGTTGGTAAGCAAGATACTTACCACACAGCCAAGTGATCCAAATTAAAACCTTCCATCAAAATTTCATGTTAACATATGCTGCTCCAAACAACATCATACTAATGACAAAATTATTTTACTAAATTCTTTGTTATTTTCAAAATTATTTGAAACAAATGATGTTCATATCAACAGAAATATGGTAACAAAAGGGTTTTAGTATGTGTGTGCATGTATATGTAATCGTGTGTGCGTGTGCTGGCAGAATACCTAGTACTATTTGGGATGAAAAGCAGCTATAAATTTTTCTTAATGAAGGTATGACCAGTTTAAAGAACAGGGTTGAATTTCTCTTCAAAAAGTTATCTTCCATGTCAGAAATGAAATTTGTTTTCCAGTACATTTATAGCAATTCGTTATCTGGCCATTGGAAAAGCTGTCTCAACACAATTTCATCTAACTTGTGTAAGCGTGGTGGTAGTAGTGGCTATGTCAGCATAAATATATACTAACAGAATGCTTGGCATTGCTTGGACTGGAAAGTAACCATAAGTAATGTAGAATTGTACTTAATGAAGGCATACTCATTTAATAGAAGACCAGTACATTTCACTTGAAATGTGAGAAATGAAATTGCTTTCCACTATATTTATAAGTAGTCCAGTGTCGAATGCACTGTACTACTGATGTTTACTCAATGGGATATTTCATGATTGTGTGAAAGACTTATATCTAATTCAAGCAAATTAAATAAAAATACAGGGTTAGATAACTATGAATACCTTTTCTTAATTTTTCATCATCATCATCATTTAGTGTCCTCTTTCCATGCTGGCACAGGTTAGATTGTTTGACTGGAAATGGTAAGTCGGAGAGCTGTGCTAGGTTCCAGGCTGAATTTGGCTTGGTTTTTATGGCTGGGATACTCTTCCTAACACCAACCACTCACCTGGGTGCTTTTTGCATGTCACCAGCACAGGTGCTTTTATGTGTCACTGGCACCGGCCACAACTATGATTTCACTTGGCTTGACAAGTCTTCTCAAGCCCTGCAAATCACCAAGGGTCATGATATTCTTAAAATAAGTTGAAAAATGAGTAGAAATGGAAGTGTCTAGAATCAAAGATTCGTGGAAATGAAAGCATTCTCATAACATGCCATATAAATACTGGTATGCATCCACATATGGCTACACTCATCAGTGAGGGTGGCAGTGGGAGGATTTATGTCCAGGTGGTGGAAGCAGTAGTGAAGTAATTGCTAATTTCTCTTGCATTTTCAATTAACTTTTCTTTGTTCTATTATATGTATGTATGTATATGGCTTCATGTAACATTGTGTTGTGTGTGTGTGTGTGTGTCTTATTAGCAAAATGATCTCCCAAGATATAACATTTGTTGCAATATATGTTCTTGCATCAAGAATCTTGCAAAATAAATAGAAAAGCACACATACATATAAATATATATATTTATATATACACACACACATATCTATATATATATATATATATAAATTAGATTGG
>NC_068991.1:47397545-47405336 GCF_001194135.2 Octopus bimaculoides | reverse complement strand
ATATATATATATATATATATATATATATATATAATCCTTGTGGGTGAATTTTGGTAGAGAGGAAACTGAAAGAAGTCCATCATGTATGTGCGTGTGTACCCCTGTCTTGACATCATGTGATTGTAAAGGAGAGTCAGGGTTATACAAGTGATGTTATTTGTTTCCAGTCTTTCATGAAAAGACATACCTGAAGATGGGGGCAATGTTACTTTGCTTGGAAACAGGTGACATTTGGTGATAGGAAGGGTGTCTAACTATAGAAAACCTGCCTCAACATATTCTGTTTGACCCACCCAAGCTTGGAAAATGGACATTAAGACAAAGATGACGATAATCATACATCATCATCATCTTCGTCATGTCACTTGTGATCTCTCATGAGTGCTGCTGTTAATATGGAATCCAGTACAACCTGTGGCATAGTCGGGTTGTCAGCGACTAAACTGGCACCTCAGCTAGACTTGCTTGGTAAGGAGGGTTGCTGGAAACCCAGCAGGGTTAAAAGCAAGACCAATGAACCTGGTATAGATTCTAGCACTATCTAGCACTAGCATGGGCTTTCAAAGAGATCAGGTTGGTGTCTGGCTTACTGGAAGACCACTGGGAGTAAGGCATCCCAATAACTTTTATTAAAGCATGTCTCTAGGAGAAGGTCACTCTAATATAAAACCAGATATGCAGGGAAATGGCATTGAACATTTTGGGGGACTTTTACTTGCACTTGAGATCATGGTGCTCCCACTTTCTTCAGCCTGCAATCCATATTGGCATTGGATATCTTACCCTGGTTTGTCTCTGGATCATGTCCGTAGGGTGGCAAAGGTTTCTGAGGTGCTTTGCAAGCTTTATTGGACCTAAAAGTTTAGGTTGTGCAATCATTGGTGAGACAACTACACGATGCCTGGTCAAGTAGGCAGGCTTTACCTACTTTGCAGTGAGCATGGAATCCACAGGTGCAGACCTGGGTGAAGCCAACTGCTGTGTATAATAACCTCATGCACAGGTGTTGCTGGCGTTTTGCATGGGCAGTGTTCAGTGATGGTCTTCCTCAGTTACATCACACACACATACAGACATATATATATATATATATATATATATATATATATATATATATATACATACATACATACATACATACATACACACACACACACATATATAAACCTACATATATATATGTATATATATATATAGACTACTTTTTTTTCCTTCCATGCCGTTTCTATTTTTGAGTTCTTCTTAAGTTTTTCTTTCTTTACATAACTACCATACACATTCAAATGGTATACATACATACATACCATCATCATCATTTAATGTCCGTTTTCCATGCTGGCATGGGTTGGACAGTTTGACTGGAAACTGGTAAACTTGGGAGTTGCACCAGGTTCCAATCTAGTTTGGCATGATTCCTAATGCCAACCACTCCAAGAGTGTAGAGGGTGCTTTTTACATGCCACAGGCACAGGTGCTAGTTATATAACACTGGCATTGGCCATGACTACAATCTCACTTGGCTTGAGAGGTCTTCTCAAGCACAATATATTGCCAAAGGTCTTGGTCACTTGTCACTGCCTCCATGAGGCCCGAAGTTTGAAGGATGCTTTTTTATGCGCCAGGTGTGTGCGACACTGACATTGGCTATGACTATGATTTCATTTGGTTTGACGTATTTCCAAATAATAGTCTACAAATACCAACTAGACATATATGATTTATCTTTCAACATAGTAGACTAAGAACCTCTCTTGGTTAATTACAGTTTAAACTAAACCACACATGGTATTACTGTGGATGTTGAACATAGAAGATGAGTATAAAACATCTCAGTGGCCCCAAAATCAAGTCAATATAACTAGCAGAATGCTAAAGAAACAAATCGGCCTTTAAAACTATTACCTTTGGATTTGTTTCTGAAATAACTCCATATATATTAGGAAAAGTAACAGTACAAATTTTAAGACTTTGCAAATATACCATGGAGAATAGAGTTACTGATGTTTTGGGCAAAGTTGTTCTTCCAGTCTGAGATAAAAGAGAAGGGAAGAGGGAAGTGTTTTATATCACTGGTAGTGACTGTTTGGGGGACTGTAAAGCCACACAAGAGTACATGCATAAACAGGATGTAGTGTGAGAAACTTTGTGAGAGAGGGAGAAAAGGGGAAGGAAGTGGGGAGAGAGATGAAGAGAGTGTGGGCAAAACTGATGGAAGGAAAATTAGAACAAGACAGGAACTAAAGGGTAAAATGAGATTAGCTGCAATTTCTCTGGATTTCTATTTATATCCATTTATTTATATATGTGTGTGTGTGCATCATTGTTTTAACATCTATTTTCCCATGCTTGCATGGGTTGGGTGAAACTCCATTGAGGTAGAATTCTTCCAAGGTTGCTGCACTTTCTCATACCAACACTCACCTGTTTCCAAGTAAGCTAATAATTTCCCTAGTCTGTCAAACAACAAACAGCTTGGAATGCTTTCACAAAAAGACTGAAAACAAATGACACCATTTATATGAATAGTGAGGCTTTTGTTTATGATCAGCATGCATGTCAAGACAAGGGAAAATACACCACACACACATAATACGCATATGATGAGCTTCTGCTTTTCATCTACTGACCCCACTCATAAGTAGAGGAAGCGAGATAACAGTATTTGTGCACTGAACACCTAACTCCTAACCAACCAGTTCCAGAGGAAACTTCGTGACACAGCTTGGTCTGCAATTATTATATAGACGTGTGTGTGTGTGTGTGCACGTGCACGCATGGTGATTCAGAACTACCATACACATTCAAATGGTATATAGATTTTTTTTTATTTTGTTACAATTTTTGTTTTTATATACTTTTAAATGCCATTTCAAAATGAAGTTAACATGCTGTGTAGAGTAGAGCTTTTGGATGTTTCAAGCAGTTCTTCAGGATTGCATAGTTTGTCCTTAATGCTTGTTCTTGTGCCATGCATATAAGTTCTGCAATATCTGTCTTGGCATTTGTATCTCTTGCAAACTGACCGTACTTTTTTTTTTCCTTCCATGCCGTTTCTATTTTTGAGTTCTTTAAGTTTTTCTTTCTTTACACAACTATCAGATTTGATGATGCTGGACTTATGCACCTACTTCAGCAATGGTTCCACGGCATTTTTTACATATCATTCTAAGCTGTTCTTCTCTGTTTCTACACAATCCTGGCAACTGGTCAAACCTTTCCCACCCTTTCTTCTGGACAAGTACAACCTATTAGTGTCACTGTTGGGATGGAATGCTCCCTGCCCTGTCAATATTTTCCTTGTCTTTGTATCCATGTTCTTCAGTTCTTTCTTTTGTCAGTTTATGATCCCAGCTCCAAACCAAAGTGTACATGTGTGTGTGCAAGTGTATGTGTGTTTATATATACAAGGTCTGATTAATAAGTATTCAGACTGTTGTCATAGTAACGAAGCTAATGCGCATAGCGTGAGGCCGCTTGGCAAAGATTGACCTTGAACTCTGCTTTGCATGTGCACTAAGTTTTAAAGTTCTAGCTCACTTCCGCTGTAAACAGCAGAAGTGTGTGTTGTGTGTGATCATCACAGTGACCATGACAGAGAAAGCTGTCATGGCGATACCTGCTCAGAGGCCTACACAAAGTTGCAGAAAGTGTATGGAGAGGAGTGTATGAGTCGCACATGAATGTACTACTGGTTCAGATGTTTCCAAGATGGCTGAAAAATGTCGATATTGACGAACGTTCTGGGAGACCCGCAACCAGCAGAACTGAGATAAACATTGCAGATGCACATGCAGCTGTGAGGGGAAATCGTCGAATCACCATCCATGAGTTTTCAGAGGGTGTACAGATTAGTTAAGGTTCAGTTCAGTCCATTATCACTAAACATTTGGGTATGAGACGCGTGTCTGCCAAGTTTGTGCCAGAACTGCTTTCAGCTGACCAAAAAGACACTCGGGTTTCTATTTCACAAAATCTTGATTGTGTCAAGAATGATGAAAACTTTTTGAAAACTTTGCGTAGGCCTCTGAGCAGGTATTGCCAAGCTTTTGATAAAATTTGATAGATTCTCTGCTCAACTTTCTCTGTCATGGTCAATGCAACGGTCACATGCTACACACCTTTCTTCCAAGCACTGTTGTAAACAGTGGAAGTGAGCTAGAACGTTAAAACTTAGTGTGCATACACAGCAGAGTTCAAGATCAATCTATACCAAGTAGCTTCACTCTGCGTGCTTTAGCTTCATTACTTTGGCAACAGTCTGGATACTTATTGATCAGACCACATATATATAGGTGTAGTTGTGTGGTAAGAAGGCAGCAAGCTGGCAGAACCGTTACGCTCTGAGTTCAAATTCCGCCGAGGTCAACTTTGCCTTTCATCCTTTCGGGGTCGATAAATTAAGTACCAGTTACGCACTGGGGGTCGATCTAATCGACTTAATCCCTTTGTCTGTCCTAGTTTGTCCCCTCTATGTTTAGCCCCTTGTGGGCAATAAAGAAATAAGAAGTTTGCTTCTCAATCATGTAGTTCTGCATTCAGTTCAACTGCATGGCACCATGGGCAAATAGCTTAGAGTATAAGTTATGTTTTGGGCTGACCAAATTCTTGTTGAGGGATTTGGTAGGTGGAAACTGAAAAAATCCCATTGTATATGTGTGTGTGTGTATGTTTGTATTTGTGTTTGTTCCTCACCATTGCTTGATGACCAGTGTTGGTTTGTTTACATCTTCATAACTTATCAGTTTGGTGTAAGAGACCATGGAATCAATTTACTTCACTAAAACCCTTCAAGGCAGTGATGCCCCAGTATAATGAGCGAAGCAAGTAAAAAAGATTTTTTAAAAATCCTTTTTTGTGTCTATGTATGTGTGTGTGTGTGTACATATATATATATATATATATATATATATATATATATATACATGTGTGTGTGTGTGTCTACCAAAGTAGTGGAAAGCAGATAACGGTTTATGATGATGGTGAGGTTGTTCTTCAGGTCTGAGATAAAAGAACAGGGAAGACAGAAGTGTTAAATGATGATGATATATATATATACCTATATGATGATATATATACCTATATGATGATATATATACCTATATATATATATCTATATATATATGTTTATATTTGTACATGCATCTGTACATTTACCGTAAGGTCATATTTTTCATTTCTTGATTGCTATAGATATAATAGATATTGTCGATTCTTAGAAATGTGATGGAATTTAAGAGTATTGCCTTTGTTTTCTTGCATTCAACTCTCTGACTGACTTATTAGAATCAAGTTAATCTAGAAACATGGTGGAAGGAGTGAAGCTACAGTGTAATGTAAATTAGTTTATTTATACAGTCTATAATCTATATATGCTGCATAAAGTAGTAGCTTTATAACTATATATAGAACAGTAAATGATGAGTGTGTGAGTCTGTGTTTGTTTTATGTTTTATAGTAACTGTAGCTTAAAATCCCTGCTATAGTCACCCTAGTATCTGGCTAGATATATCTACACAGTGATTGTGAATGGAGTGAAATGAAATGTATTTGCATACATGTGTGTGTACATGCACACATATAAATATAGATGCTTATCTTTTGCTCTCAAGGATGGCATGCAAATTTGTGAAGTGTCCCATACATTACCATCCAACCCATGCCAGCATGGACAGTGGATGTTTAAATGATGACAATATATATAGTCAAAAAAATGAACATTAAAAATAACAAACAAGGTGACTGTATTAGTTTGAGTCTCGATAAGAAGAAAGTTTTTGATGTTCTGAGCATAGCTTTTCATCAGAATGGAAAACAGAAAAGTTCAAGGAAGGTAAAAAAATACCACAGCACGTGTGACTGACACACACACGTGTTGATTTTCACTGTGTACATGTGCGTGCGTGTGCTTATAAGATGCATCTGAAAGGTTTGGCGTCAGGAAAATCGTTTGACTGTAAATTGCCACTTCAAAAAGTCTCATGCAACTCTTGTCAGCGTGGAAAAATCAAGCATAAAAATGATGGTGATGCTACCGACAATGGTGATGACTTAAAACATGTGTGTTATATAATGGCTGCTCAATAACATTAACAAGCAAATGTTAAAACCTAGACTGAGCTTTCAAATGACAGATGTGATACTAAAGAAACATTTCTAGTTTCTTTAAAACCACACTTACTATTTCAGTATGATTAAATATTTTTGTTCAGCCATTTGCACCCATGGGTCCTATCCATGTTAGATAATCTGGTGGAATATGATTCACTATCTTGTAACCAACAAGGATCAGCAGTGCTAAAATAGAAGATAAGGAATTGTAAATCATCATTTAGTGTCTATTTTCCATGCTGGCATAGGTAAGATGGTTTGACTGGAGCTGGTAAGCTGGAGAGCTACACCGGCTCCAGTCTATTTTGGCTTGATTTCTGCAGCTGGATGCCTTTCCGAACACCAACCACTCACTGAGTATATTGGGTGCCTTTTATGTGTCACTGGTCTTTTACATGTCACCAGCACTCACACAACTGGTACAGGTGCCTTTTATGTACACCAGCATAGTTACCTCTTACATGTTACCAGCATAGTTACCTCTTACATGTTACCAGCATGGATGCCTTTCACATGTCACTAGCACTGGCCATGACTATGATCTTACTTAGCTTGATGTGTCTTCTCAAGTACAGCAAATCAACAAAAGTCTTTATTATTTGTCATTGCCTCCAAGAGTCTCAAAATCTAAAAATTCTGTTTCACCACTTTGCTCCATATCTTCCTGGGTTGACCTCTTCTACTGGTGCCTTCCACATTTAGAGATCGGCACTTCTTTATGCAGCTATCCTTATCCATATATATCACATGATCATACCAACACAGTCTTCTCTCTTGCACACTACATCTGATGCCTCTTATGCCCAGGTTTTCTCTCAAGACACTTACACTCAGTTCCCTGTTTTATTAGCCTTCTCATTCACTAGGAGACAAATTCCTCAGTAGTACTCAAACAAGTTAATATGTTAAAGCTCATTGCTTTTTATTTCTTTGCAATAATTAATTCTCTGTCACTCTTCAAGTGATTTTTTTTTCTTGATTGCTATAGATGAATTAGATATTGTCAATTCTTAGAAATGTGATGGAATTTAAGAGCATTTCCTTGTTTTCTTACATTCAAGTGAATCTAGAAACATGGTGTTTTGTAGGTGATTCAGTTTGCTATAATTTAAAAAGACAAAAATTAACTGTTTGGCTTCTCAGACTGTTTAATATTTATCATTTGTTGTAGTGAAAGAGAGAAACTGATTGAATGGATAGGATACTGGGCTAGCTCCGGTTTGTGAGTTGAATTTGTTCAACTTCCATGCAGAAATGAATGTGAAAAAAATATATTTACGAGGTGGTATTAAGAAGTTTCCAGACTAGTTATGTTTACTAAAAAAAGTAACTTATTTACCTAAGTTTTAACACCATCTCCTTCAAAATAGTTACCTTGCATAGCAATACACTGGACCCAGTGTTAGTGCCACTTTTGGAATCAGGCCTGAAAATCGTTTTCCATAAACAAGTGAAGGACCTTTAGCAATTCACTCTTGATCTCAACAATGGTGTTAAAATGGCGACTTTTGAGCTGCATTTTCATCTTGGGGAAAGAGATGGAAATCTGCAGGTGCTAAATCTGGCGTAAAGGATGGGTGTAGAAGAAATACCATGTTGTTTTTGGTGAGAAACTCATGTGCGAGGAGAGCTCGGTGACAGGGTGCATTGACGTCATGAAGAATCCATTTCTTTGCACTCCAC
>NC_068991.1:47390705-47397485 GCF_001194135.2 Octopus bimaculoides | reverse complement strand
GCACAAGCTGGTGCATTTTCTCCACATTTTCGGAGGTGCTGCTTGTGGCAGGTCTTCCAGATTGTTCATTGTCTTTCAGGGACATTCTTCCACTTTTGAAGCACCCATGCTACTCAAAACATTGCTTACAATCCATTGCCTTGTTGTTGTAAGCTTGCTGAAGCATGTCAATGTCTCTATAGCAGACTTCCCGACTTTGATGCAAAATTTTATGTTGGCTCTTTGTTCCAACTTCCTGTCCATGACAAAAATTGCAGACTACAACATACACATGATCACAAAAACACAAATTTCAAAACTTGTAAAGTAAACACAGGGATGTCACCCAGCACACTGCCTTGTGAAGGTCACTGCTTGCTCTCACTGCACACGCAACCATGTGCTGCCATTTCTTGGCATGCTCTAGAACTAGTCTGGGAACTTTTTTTATACCACTTTGTATATATTTTTATTTCTCTTAAATGCTATTACTGATCTCTTTCTCTACTTATCTGTTTTTGCTTGCTAGGTTTGGGTTCTTCTAAACCAAAGAATTTTAAATGCGAACTATGTTCCAAAGCATACATTGGCCGAGCTGGTCTGGCCAGACATTATCGTCTGAACCCAACCCATGGCCAGCTTTCAGCTGAAGATGAACTTGAACTGCGAAACCAAGGTAAGATATTTTCTTTTCTCAAGAGAAATTTTTTAAAAAATTTATTTTATTGTTATCAGTGTAGAAGTAACATTTTGGCTAATACATGATAGAAAGAAAGAAAAAAACATGCAAAATTATCACTATTTTGTTCTTGACAATGGTAGGCTCTTTCTAAAGACAGTTTCATCACCATTCATAATGTTTCTTGGTTTATTCTTTCAATTCCGTCATGGATGTTAGCCTTAAATTGCTGGATGGTCTGAGATTTGTTATGGTATACTCTGTCTTTCAGGTATCACCATGAGAAAAAGTCTGAAACCATTAAATCAGGTGAACATGAGAGCCTATTGAATCTTGACTTTCTCGAAACTATCCTCCTTCCTAAAATTTACCTTAACCCATTCCCTCCCATAATTCTATTAACTGGAATTTTTTTTATGAAACTTTGATTTCTAGCATAAAACAGCCTTAGAAACACGCTGGAATGATCAAAATAACATTTCATAATAACATTTGAATATCAGAAAAATATACCTAGTAGATATAGCAAGAAGGTTAGATATGTGTAAATATTCACAGATAATTACGAAATTTGTAATTTTTAAGTGATCTCATATGAGATCACTGGTAGGTAATGGGTTAAGAGCTCCATCATAAGGCAAGCTGTATAAGCAGTAAACCCAATTTGTTGTCACCATACCTCTGGTGTGTTTTCAACAGTAGGATACACCAAATGTTCCAGCATCTCCCAATACCTTTTGCCTGTGTCAGTTAGTGTTTTCTGCCTCATTCTCAAAGAAAGGACCAAGAACTTTTTCCGCAGTTACCCTGAATCAAAGTGTTACTTTTCCAGGGTGCAGCTCACATTGGTGGGTTATTCTTGGGTTTTTCGTCCTCCAAAATTGGATATTATGTTTATTGACAAAGCCATTTTGATGGAAGTGGGTCTTGTTACCCTTCATGAGGTTGAGAATGAAATCACCTTGCCCTGCCAATTCTTGGTTCTGGGCAGCATACACTAACTGTACCTGATAATCTACTAGCATCAGTTCCTGCACCAGCTGCACTTTATATGAGAATAAATTCAACATCTTTTAAACTCTCTGTAGTGAGCTTCGGGATATGCCCAGCTGCTGGGACCACCTTTATGTTTATGTTAAAGGCTCTTCTTCAATGCCCTGCTAAACACACTGAATGTTGTCCTGAGACTTCCTTGAACATGACCTTTCCACACATGGTAAACCAGTCACGACCCCATGTTGTTCAAACGACTGGAATAAGTCGAGTATCGTTTGCTTAGATGTTGGTTGTGACTTCAAAATGATGAATGTAACTTCCTTGGGTTAGCACAATCGATCATTGGTTTTCTAGATAAAATTAGACTTATTTTTACTGTTTGCTTTGTTGTAAATTTCTCCATGATTAATTTCCAAGGACTAAATGTCAGTCACAAACAAAAATAAATTGGAAACATTAATTGCGAAAAAGTTATATTTTAAAATGGTCTAGTGATTTTGGGACACCCTGTATATGTATTTTACCTTATTGAAGTCTCTGTTGATTATTGGGTCTCTATTGATTCCTTTTTTGCTGCATTCCTAACAAAAAAAACATTTGTGTTTCTCATAATTGTATTTAACTGTTATGGGGGAGAAAACAATCCCTTCCCCTGTATACTAGGATATGAAGGAGTTTGGGCAACAAAGAAATATCACTAGTTTGAACCAACCAAATATTTCATATTAGCAATATAGAAATGTAATCTGAATGGTTCCTCAATATGTTTCAGTCTTTAAAAAATACAAACAACAAAAACTATTACTTCTTTCCATTTCCAGTTTTACAACATACTACTGTAAATGGCATGGGAAACAGCAGTGGAAATCTCTCCGAGGACAGCAATACTCAAGACTCTCTTTTAGGGTTATCATCAGGTTCGGGAAGGACTTCAGTTTCCACATACACCACCAGCAGTTCTTTGAAGTCACTAGCATCAGCAACGACGACATGCATAGCTGGTACTACCACCACAACACCAACGGTGACGATAACTACTGCTACTACCACAACCACAAGCCTCCCCAGTAGTGAAACAACAACAAGTAACAGCAATGGTGTTAGTGGTGGTACTGCACCTACTGTCTTCACCAGTTCAACTCCAACCAGTTATGTATCCAGTCATGTAACACGGGGACCCGGGCGGAGGCTTGGACACCATCTTCATGAAACACCAGCTAAAAGAAAAGCCAGATTAAAAGAGGTGATTTGCATTACATGTTTATTATGATCTTACATATAGTAGAGTTTAATGCAATATGTATGTGTGTTGGTTAATAATCTTTTTATCTAAACTATCATGATAATACTTCATTATCACGTTCTGAGTTCAAATGTTGTCAGCATCAACTATGTCTTTTATCCTTCCAGGGCCAGTAAAATATAGTGTCAGTCAAATACTGGGGTCAATGATATCAACTAAACTCATCCCCTAATCTGAGGCCATGTGTCTATTTTAGAAACTGTTGAATATTATTATTCTTAGGACAGTGGATTGACAGAATTGTTTGAATGTTGGACAAAATGCTCTGTGGTATTTGTCCCAGCCCTTTACAATCTGAGTTGAAATCCCACCAAGGTTAACCTTGTCTTTCTTCCTTCTGGGATTGATAAATTAAAGCACCAATCAAATACTGGAATCAATAAAATTAAGTACCAGTCAAGTACTAGAATCTATGTTATTGACTACCTCCCTTCTCTCAAAATAGCTGGTTGACTTTGCCTTTCATCTTTTTGGAGTTGATAAAATATGTACCAGTTGAACATTAGGGTTGATGTAAGTGACCTACCCCATCCCCCAAAATTGCTGGCCTTGTGCTGAAGTTTGAAATCATCATTATTATTATTAGTGCTGTTGCTTTATTCAAACTGTATCTTTAGACTCCTTTCTATTGTGTTCTTAGCAAAAATCATCATCTGTTGGTTCTTATAAAGGCCTTGTTTAAATTTAAATGCACTTCAACCTTATAGTGTAAAAACCAATTTTCTTTTTCCATATGCATAATATGGAGACCGTTGTCAATTGCTTCAATGAAGAAAATGCTTCATAAATATTAGATTACATCTGAGGTACTGGATTTGCAGAACTGTTAGAACATGCAATTCTTGTTCTGTTTCCATACATTCTCTGTTCAAATCCTACCAAAGTCAGATTTGCCTTCATCTTTCTGGGTCATTAAAATAACGTACCAGACCAGGGCAGTGAATTGGTAAATTTGTTAAGAGTGTCGGGCAAAATATCTTTTAGTATTTGTTCCAGTATTTTATATCCTTAATTTGTCTGTAACAACACTGATGCCAATCTGTATTACCACTTTGCATTTCCCTTGAACAAAATGGTGTGAAGAAGGAAGATGTACGTGCATGGTCAGCTATTGGCCTTTCATGAAACACTTTGCCATACAAAAAGAATGCTAAGAAGAAATATAGTTCTTGGCATTCTTTTTGCATGCATTTGTATATCATCATCATCATCGTTTAACGTCCGCTTTCCATGCTGGCAGGGGTTGGACGGTTTGACTGGGGTCTAGTGAGCCAGATGGCTGCACCAGGCTCCAAATCTGATCTGGCAGAGTTTCTACAGCTGGATGCCCTTCCTAATGCCAAATACTGGAAATATTTTCTTAGTTCACTTTGAATTTAACTAATTTTGGATCACCTTGAAAATGTTAACATGTATTTTCAGAAATATTAATTTCAATGATATATTCTATATCTAAATATGTTAATACAACAGAAACAATAGTCGGCTTTGTAAGGTGAATTCTGCAATTAAAGATGTGATTTTCTCTATACAAATTT
Source organism: Octopus bimaculoides (assembly GCF_001194135.2). Lineage (NCBI taxonomy): Eukaryota > Metazoa > Mollusca > Cephalopoda > Octopoda > Octopodidae > Octopus > Octopus bimaculoides. The sequence goes on along the minus strand of NC_068991.1, from coordinate 47,392,990 downwards.
TTGTTATATATATAATGGAATGGGTGAAAAATAAGAAGCGTGCATAGTGTTACATTAAATAATAAGTTCCAAAGTTTGAACAGAAGCACAACAAAAACACAAATAGAAAATTCACACACAGGACGGAGCATTGCTAATTCCTTGTCACTTATCGTCCAAAAGATTAGATTTCACTATAGAGAAAGAAAAGGCAAAACTTGACTCTGGTGGGGAATAAAATACAGTATTAAATTAGATTGATAAAATCATCTGCTTGCTACCAATCTTACAGTTTTTTTTTTTTTTACTAGTCAAGTAGAAGGGGTATTGTTAATTGAACTGACTTTCGTAGTATATTACATCTATTTTATTGATCACTGAACCAGTCAGTGGCACATTCAGCACAAGTCGGATGTGTACTCATAAATTTGTTTGTGTTTCCAATAATAATAATAATAATAATAATGATGATTTTTCCTATATACACAGGCACAAAAACTAAAATCTAGAGCAGATGAGAAATAGAATTATGTGTTTTTCATGCCTTTCTCAATGCTTGAGGGCATTCATGTCTTTGTCAAGAGGTGAAAGTAAAGTGTCACTAGCATGTCTTTGTCTGTGTATATGTAACCCTGTTTTCATTTAATTAACTGTATGTATGTGTATACACATACACGCACACACACACACATATATATGGGCTACTTTTGTGTTTTCAGTTGATTAAACAATGTGAAGATGAAGAACTGATGGAAATTGTGCTTCCTCGCCTGGCTACTGTGATTACTGTTTGGGAGTTCCTTTTAATGAAGGTAGAAAAGGGACGCCCGTCAAAACCTCAGATTCCTGACATCTTCAAAGAGTTTGAAAATTTACACAAACGTGTTCAAAAAATATGTCAAAAGTATCTTGTTCCTGTCTCCGAGCGAGATGGTCATTTGGAAGGAAGCACTTCAAGTAGACTAAATGTAAGTATATCTATGATATACTTTTCTATTTTTCTTTTGTTTGTCATGTGACTCCTGAGAAAGCTGTGTAGCTCTGGTCACCTTAGGCTTCTTGGTTAACATAAGCGTCGTTCCTATTTCATGATTAAGTGAATTAATGGTAGAAGAACATGGCTTGGCTTGGCTTCATGCTCTTTCCTGATATGGTTGGGATCATTCCAAGTTAGTAGTCCCAGAAGCTTCACCATGCATAGAACTGGTCTGGTCCATCGGTGCTCTCCATCACTGGTGGTCTTGTGCCAGTCCCTTTGCATCCTCCAAGGTGACATCGATCCTCTGGAGATCTTCCCCAATCACATCTGATGTGGGGCGTGCCACAAGGCCTCTCCCAGTTCACAACTGCTGTGTCAAAGGAGAGTAAAGTCCTGGTATGATGACCTAGTAGGAAATTTAGGACATGTCCTTACCAGCGCATACAATGGATAGCTATGAGGTGGGAGGCTGAGGGCTGATGCATGCATGCATGCGTGCAGTTCTTTGTTGGAAATGTGATGGTACCATCTGATGTTCTTGATGGTTCTCAGGGCTCTGCTATTGAAGCTGTTGATCCTCTTAGCTTGGATCTTAAAGAGGGGCCATGTTTCTGCTCCATAAAGGAGAATGGAGAGGACTGACGCATTGTAGATGTGGAGCTTCATAGAGATAGAGCAGTGGCACCTGTGGGACTTCCATAGGGAGTACATAACCCCAGCAGCCAGACTACATCTGCAGTTGATCTCCAACTTGAAACTTTTCGCTCTAACACAGTAGAAACATCGAAATCAGCAAAATCTGTTTCAGATGGTAAAAGTAAAAAACAGTTGATGTTTTAAAAGTTTCTAAAAGATTAAAAATATTAAAACTATTTTTTGTATGCAAAAATAATAGTACAATGAAGTGGAAACTTGAATGCTTACAATGGATTGAAATTGTGAAGTCATTATATCTTTTCTATTTGTAGGTTTTTGTAATAGGAGCAGTTGTATATGAAAGATGATAATTTGTACCTTACTTTTCAATAGCAAGTTTTTTTGTTTTTTTGTTTTTTTTGTGCAAAAAACTTGGTAGTAAAATATTTAAATCAAATATTAGAGAAATGAAAGTTACTGGTTTTGAATTTTTACCAAATGTTGACAATTTTATGAAAGTATGGGATTGAAAAGTTGTTTTTTTTTTGTTTTTTTTTGCATGTATAGTTTTCCTAGATGTAAATGGATGTAGGCCATGGCAATGTGGTTAAGCAGCTTGCCTTTCAATTATGTTGTTTTAGTTTCAATCTCACTGCAGGGAACTTTGGGCAATTGTCTCAGATGAACTACA
>NC_068991.1:47371907-47390095 GCF_001194135.2 Octopus bimaculoides | reverse complement strand
GGGAGCCAGTCCAGCGGCACTGGCAATGACCTCACTCGAATGATTTTCTAACATGCCACCAGCACAAGTGCTGAATTTGAATGCTAACTAAAGCTAAAATATCTTAAATTATGTCTATTCTTCGAAAAATTTTCTTTTTGATTTTAGAAAAGAGGGGGTTTGAGAGCTTCTAAAATATTGTAGGTGAAAAGGTAAAGTGTTTGTGTTTTCTTTAATGAGAGACCAATGCAGAAGGTTGCATGGAATTGATAGTTGATGGTATGAATTAGATAAAGTACATAAGTGTATAGTTTATGATGTAATTACATAAAACTAAAAACATTGGGTTATATCATTCTTTTTCCATTCATAATTTAAATATTTGTGTAATCTTATTTATGTTATAAAATGTTGCCTTTTCAGGTGCAGAATTCTGCTGTTGCAAAATCTCTTGGTTTGTCTGTTGGGATGTATGATGTAAAAGAAGTTCCAGTTCAAGAAGAAAAAACATTCCAGTACAAGCTGCTGACCACTGATCCTTCCAGTTTAAACATCGCACCTGGTCAGACCAATAAACGGACGATAGAACTGGTCACTCAAGAGCAACTAGTGAGCCAGTCACCCAACAAAAAGATCCGAGTGTTCAATTTGAACCCTGCCGACTTATCTGAATTGTCTCAGTTCTCTCATGGGACCTTACCCAACCCAGCTGAGCGGTATCCAGTTCGGAGGGTAAACAACAACACAAATAACCTACCCCAGTTATCTGCCCTTCCCACACCCCTTCCACCTCCATTACCACCTCCTCCCCCTTCCTCTCTTCCACCAGTATCATCTTCATTGACAGATAATACAAACAACACACAGCCCTTAGCAGTAGCAACAAATTGTGATAGCATGAATAGTAATGACATTAGCAACAGTAGTGGTGAAGGCAGCAACAGTTGTAAGGTTGCTGTAAGCAATTGCGAAACAGTTCCTGTCAGAACAGTTGTTTGTGTGAATACCAGTTCCAATAATGACTCAGTCGGTCAGTTGGCTCAGGATGGACTAAATGACGAACTGAACGTTACTACTAGCTTAGTGAACGGCATCAACAATGCCAACACCACCACGGTCGTGCTCCCTGTTACTGTAATGACTCGCCCACCAACTACAGAAGTGATAGCTGTTTCTTCACCTCTCTCTGTGTCATCGAAAAATGACACGGCTGGAGAAGGTGATAGTACATCAAGGAAAACTGTTACAACACCTATGGACATTGGAGCTGTTGTTGGTGACATTCAGACTCACTCTCAACCAAACAACCTCACTAGTTCTAATCCAGCAATCACTTCTGTTACTGATTCTGTAGACACATCTGCATTGGTTGTCAATAAAGCTAATCCTCTCACTTCAAAGATAACGACAGTTGTTACACAGTCCACTCCACTAACTGAAGTAGTATCATCACCTGCATCTTGTCCAGTCACCCACTTGTCCCAAATTCCTGACACTGCTGCTCAACAGACTCTGCAAAACCTAACCAGTACAACGACAACAATGGTTGCTGCTCCTGTACCATGTGTTGAAGAGCATGTGGTCGAGGTCCCTGTTGCCATGGAGCAAAACATGCCGATCTCTGCTGCTGTTTCCACGGCGAGTGTATTGGGTTTGGAGCATTTAAATTCTTCTGAGGCTCATACTTTGAAGGCCAGGACGTTTGAATCAATTGAGCAGCAACCAGCTGAGCTGGTAAATACAGGGCAGATAATTTTTGAGGACAGTGTCGTGACATCGGAACAGCTGGTGTCACAGCCAAACATTTTCCAGACTGAGAATGGTATTATAATTATTCAGAAACCAGATGGCACCACTATGCAGATTCAGGGGGAGCAGACTATATCATTGGAAACTGTACAAGCTGTGTTTGCTATGGACACTGAAGACCAAATGGAACGAATAGCATCGGTGCAGCAGCCCACTACAGATCTGGAGGGACAGCAGTAGATTGTTGACATAATTATGTTGTTATTAACATTTTCATTTCATCAAAAGCAAAAAAAAACAAAAAAAAAAAAACAAGAAAATATGTAAAAGTTTGTTGAAGCTTTCAGTATTTCTCACATTTATCCATCTAACTCTCTCTGTTCAATGCTCTTATCTGTCTGTTGGTTGTACAAATTACTACTCTGTATCTCTTTTTTTCCCTTCTCATACACACACACACACACGTCTTTATTCTTTTGTTTCTCCATCTCAGTGTTGCTCTTCTACTAACCCACCCACTCTCCCTCTCTGTCTACATATATTTATGTGTATATATATATATATATATATATATATATATATAAGCCTGTCATTTTCTTGGATATTCACACATCTCTGTCTACCTCCTTCCTCCTACACAAACTCTTCCTCTTTGTATTATTTGACTGAATGTCTGTTGTTTGTATACAAATAAAGAGATTGCTATGCAAGTATTGTACAAGAAATATAAAACCCCCATCGACACACACTTAGACTCGTGTACATGTCATACACACACACACACACACACACACACACACCATTACATTTCTATATTTTTGAGATGAGTTTGTTTTCTAGGATAATGAAGAATTGATTGGACATGAACTTCCAACTTTCATGTTTAAATTTCTGCTGTATTTCAATTGGTATATTTTCCGGTTGTGTCATATTTAAACTTTTATTGTAATTCACAGGTTATGTTGTTTGTAATGTTTCTTAACTATTATATTAGAAGCATTGAAACCTAACAGAATTCACAAGTTCATTTTATAAAGGCAAAAAAAAAAAATAGAGAGAGTACACCTTTGAAGACATGAAAGATAAGATTAGAAGAGTTTAATCAGTCTTTATTATCCACACACACACACACACTCTCCTGCATGGAATCATACATAAACATGGACACACATACATGCACATATATATGCACATACACATGTGCATTTGTGTTTGTATATATCAGATGGTCATGCAAAGAATGAAACCCACCTCAAAAACCCAAAATGAAATAAAAGTAAAACAAAAAGAAAAGACAAACCTGTTGAATTTTCAACATAAGAAAAGAAAAAAAAATCAATCATATTGTATTCTATTTATTTTATTTATTTGTGATTTTTATTTTAATGTGCAGTGATTGAAATAGATTTTGGAGAACACCACTCTGTTCAAAATGAATCAATAAACACTGGAAAAGAAAACCACTGAAATAATAACAACAGATATCTGGGGTGGGAAGGAGTGAGGAATACCTTTTGGAAAGAAACTATTTTTATAAATTTATAATCTGTTAATAGAAATTTGAGATTGTTTGTGCATTGCAAGTGTAACAAGTACTGACACAAATGCATCTACCCACCCACCTGCTCATGCACATGCCCACACAAAGGTAAAGAAGAAAATTTCACAAGAAATATCAGCCAGTTTTATTTATTATTTATATAATGGTGAATGTTGTGTGTAGTAAAAGAGGTAATGTCTTTGCAAACCAAGGCCTTGAAGAAGCTTCAGTACACAGTTGAAACAAATTCACATTACTGTTTTATGTAAAGAATGACATGGTTGCCAACCATTAGTTTTGACTTTCTAGTTCATCATTCAGGGGTTACAAAATCAAGTACTTGTGAAGCATTCGTCAGTAAGATCCATCCTTGAAATACATAACTTGCTCCTGTATTAGAAATGATTAGTAGAAACATTAAGTTGCCTGAGCTATTTGGCTAAGTAGTTTAAAATCTGAGTTCAAATCCTACTGGGGTTGAGTTGGTATTTCGTCCTTCAGGGTTGATAAAATTAATATTGAAACCATTAGAACATTGGACAAAAATACCATGTTATATTGAACATTTCTTCTGAATTGAAATTCCATGGAGGCCAACTTTTCTTTTCATCCTTTCGGGATTGATAAAGTAAGTACCAGTTGATTATTGGGGTCATTGTGATCGACTATTCTCTCCCCTCAAAATTGTTAGCCATGTGCCAAAAATTAGACTTATTAAATATTATTCATTGAGTTAGTTCAAATTAAGATGTTAAGCTGGCAGAATTGTTAGGGTTTCAGGCTAAATGCATAGCAGCATTTTTTCCAACCCCCTACTCTGTATGGCACTAAGAGGTACCTATTTTTGTTGTTCACTTGACAAAATGCATTACCATTCTTAGTTTAAATCCCTTCACAACTGACTTAGATTTTATTCTTGTAGAATTAATAAGTGACTGTACAATACTAATCCAGTTAGCTCTCCCCTCTTGTCCTCTTTATTAAAATAAAATAAACAATGTTATTAGTATGGAGTTTGGTGAAACAGGTAGAACAAGATTAGATAACTAGATACATATGCTATTGATATTTGATATTAGTATGTCATTACTCTATGCAAGTCACACTAAAGTTGGATAGAATTAGTACAAATAAGTAGCAAATACTAGGATAGTGTGGAAAGTGGCCCTCAGTTCATGGTTTATAAGTTCAGAATTCTTGTAGGAATTTTGGTTTGTCTCAAGATGTTTAATTCTACCAAGCATCACTTCATTTTGCCATCAGGAATAGCTGTCAGATCTCATCAGGTGTTATAATGAACTGAAGTCCTATCCTGTGAAGAAATTTGTCTTTAAATCCAGAGAAGTAGATCAACTTGTCTCCTGCAGATAGATTGACTGGGTTGGGTTTCAAACTCAGTATTTGCTTCTCTTTAAAAAAAAAAAAAGGAGGGAGAGGAACTTATGTCTAGTTAAAAGTTTCTTGTGAGATTGAAGCTCAAAATGCTATTGAAATTATCATTCCTGTATCATTAGGTTATACACAAAGGCAAGTAGAGTGGCAGAAAGGATACAGTATTTACTTTTCTCTGTGTTCTTAGAGCCGATACTACTGAGTTGATTTGATAATGTACTGAGGGGTCAGTTGGATTGCCTATGATTCTCCTCTAAGTTTGTGTCCTTTCTCAATGCAAGAAATTATATATGAGATAATTGCACTAAATTGTTTATGCCATATTGTTTGGTACCTCACTGTTCTTCATTTAAATCTTTCTCTCTCGGATTCATTTAGTAAATGCTAATAAGATATTAAAGACCATTTTCCATTGAGTTCAACTACTCTAACAAAATATATCTTGCTTTCTAATCCAAAGAAATGTTTAATATCATAGTTGTGATGCAAGCAGTAAGTTCAGTGTGAACCAACATTAACACCCACTGCATTTTGTAATGTGGAGCCCTTCTGTTTGGGAAAGGAACAGGCAATACATTCTATTCTAGCTTTATATGAGTTAGGCATTTGAGAACATCCTAACTCATATAGCATCCTTTGTATTTTTAAAATTCTCATGTTTTGTGCTTATATAAGCAAATGACATTGAGTGGTTGTTCTTCAGATGCAGTCCAACACACCCATTGAACATTCCAGTTGCGTCTCCCACCTTTTTAAGGTCATATAGGACTATATGTCTGATGTGTTTTCTCCCTATTTAAGATGGTAGGATGTGATTTGAAGCAGATTTGGCTACTAATGTAGTAGCTCCTCCATTAGCTCTAACAATATTATGTATGTAATGGTAGAAACCAACAGGTTCAGTGCTAAGTTCAAATTTTACTTATGTTCTGAAATTTGGCATTTGGCTCCACTACAAATACTTTTAAGTTCTTTTCTGAAGTGTGATTATATCCGTGCTTGTTTCAGGTGCTAGAACTGGTTGACTGATATTCATGTTAGTATCACTTTTGAAGTATACAACTTAACTGCTCAACTGCTGTACCAGAATGTAGTGTTAACTTTGAAAAGAGGTTTAGTTTTATAAAAATTTTTTGTTTAATCATGTTATACTATATGTTCATTACAAAAAAAAAGTCTGTATTTATTGGTTGTCAGATATTTTTCTTTCCATATATTTTAATCCTTATTTTAAATCAGTCAATAATATATTCTCTTTCATTGTTCACGTTTTGCCAATGTCCCACTATTTTGTCAATGTCTTGGTGGTAGAAATCACCAGGTCTTGACTCAGTTCACTGAGCCACATTTTTCAGCTCCATGTTGTTGCTGAACAAAGCACCTCATAGACTATTGGAGCGTAACCAAAAAAAATTTGATAATCTGAAGGAGCTGTATATGGTAGGGATGGTAGATCTTCCCAGTAGGGCTCTTGAATTGCAGTTTTGGTTGAATATGAAGGCAAGCATTTCATGTTGAAGAAGCATTCTTGTTGAGTCAATTTATCTGGATTACCTTGTTGAGCTGGTGCATTTGCTGAATATAAAGTTTTATATTGATCATTTAGTTGTTTCAAGCATTTCATGGTGAATTAGCCCTTCTCAGTTCCACCAAATGTAGATCAGTGTCTTGGATGCAGCTCTGGTTTGGCTTAAGATGTTGCTTGCTTGTTGAGACTCAGCCATTTTTTTTCTCTGCTTCATACTGATGTTTAAGCACCATTTTTCATCAGTGGTGACAATGCAGCAAAGTCTATAAGTAGCCTGGTTGTGGGACCTTACCTACTGAGTGAAGATGATAGGCAACAGTATCATAAAAGCATCCTATCTGTTAGGTAATTTTTTTCTTGGATTGGCAGGGATCCTTGTGGATGAGCTTCAATTGATCCTCATTGAGCTGGAGAAGTTAGCTGGAATGTGGAAAGTCTGTGAGGTTGAATTTCCACTCCTTGAAGTATACAAACCATGTCTGTGCAGTTCTTTCAGTAATAGCACCTTCATACAGAGTACAAATATGTGACTTTGGACTTTGATTGAAAGCAAAAAGAAGCAGGTGTCGAAAATGCTCATTTTTTGTTTTCTACATGGTACTCCATTATCATGTATCTGAAAAGGGGTGAAATTTATTCAAATTTCAAAAATGATAAGCAAAAGATGTGGGGGAAGAACAGCTACAAAAAAAAAAGCCTATGAAACACTACAATAAAAATATTTTTCAGGTTAATTCAAATAATTTTGGAAAGAAAGAAATTTATCTGACAACCCAATATTTTGTTATTGGCTGTGTGCTGTGTCCTCTACTTAACTCTACTTATCAATGGATCAGTTAACCTTGTTAATAGGATTGTGATGCTGTGTAGTTCATATTTTTCCTTAACAACAAGGGCTACTGTTTCATGTCATGAAAGTAGATAGCTAACGAGTAGTTGCAATTTACAGATGAATATCACATCCTCTTGACTGAAAAATGGTGATTCTGTTAGATGTTATTAATAAAATGCTATTGTCCATTTTACTTACATACTAACAATTAAAGGGTTGATAGATTAAGTGCTATACTATTAAGTTGTTCACTTTTGCGATCTATAATCACTTCCTGTAATGTGCGCTCAATTATAATTATTTTGTTGTGATTCTAGACTGAACCATTTAACTCTATGATTCAGTTTACTTAGCTATTGAGAAGAATTATTTTTAGGGCAACTATAGGCTTTGTACTGAGAAGGCATTGAGGATTCTGATCCAATGTATGTGTGTATTCACATATTTAAAAAAAGACGGTACTTTAAATATATAAGATAGCTTATCTCTGGTTTGTTATTAGATAAATGTTTGTGCCCTGCCTAAACTTAAAATCAATTGTTTACTCTTGCATGAAAAAGTTTAATACTTCAAAGCCATGGTAGAAAGTAAACAAATTTATTGATTTCCATAAATAACCTGGTTGGTTCTTACCAACTTATTATTAAGGTAGTGAGCTGACTCTTTACATTTTGGACTCAAATTCTGCCACGGTCATTTTTGGCCTTTTATCAAGTACTGAGGTTAATGTAATCAACTAACCCCCCCTCCCTTCCCTAAAATTTCAAGTCTTGTGCCTATATTAGAAATATTATTATTATTTGTGAGGTGGAAAACTGGCACAATCATTAGTGTCAGAAAAAATGCCTTGTATTTAGTTGTGCTATTCAATTTTCTGGGTTGAACTTAGCCTTTCAACCATCCAGGGTTGATAAAGTACCAGGCAAGTACTGGGGTTGATTTAATCATCTAGCCTTCTCAAATTTGTGGCCTTGTGTCTATGTTAGAAGCAATTAAAGACAGTTGGTTTGCAGAATTATGAATTGTTTGTTCCAGCTCTTTACATTCTGAGTTCAAATCCCACTGATGTTGGTTTTACCTTTCCCTCCTCAATGGGGATGGGGTAGCCAATAAAATAAAGTACTGGTCAAATAGTTTTATTAACTAACTCCCCTTCCTTCAAATTTGTACTCATGTTAGAAACAGTTATGATTTTTGTACTAGATCCCTACTTATCACTGATTTCACATTTTCTTACTCCTTAAATATGAAAGCCATAAAAATATAAAGTAGGTTTGATTGTTTTATATCTTGTCTTGCGGCCAGCATCATATAGTAAGAAATCTTAAACTGGTTGTTTAAATCCATGATATATTTTTGATTCTTGTTCAAAGTTATTTTATTTCACTTTTGCGTCTGGAAAAGGGATAAGCAAACCCAACTGTTTTGTCTCCCTGTTATTTATCTGAAGTCAGCTCCAATCCATATGACAAATATCTCAAACATCTGCCAACAGCTGACATGGATCAGACTTCAGCTTAGATATGCCAAAATGCAAATCAGTTCTGGTCCCTGCTAAACGTTTTACCACACAAAGTTTAGATGTGTGTGTGTGTGATGGTAGTGGAGGTGTGTTCTCTATCTTACTTTTAGCTTTCTCTTGAAAGATAGCTTTTGTTCACAACTGTCACGGAAATAAGCCATGTGCATTCCTTTAATGAACAAGAATTTCACATTATTGGGATTTACAATTATGTGTTTATTTGGATAGGTAGATGGATCAGTGAATCTGTGTTGTATTCTAGATGTTAAACCATGAAACATTATTATTTGCATTGCTGAAGAATGGCTCTTTAGGTTTATTTCTATATGTTCCTATCACTAACAAATTCATTTTCTTCAGTTTGGTTTTTAGTTTATAGGTTTGTTTTTTTTTCATTTTGATATTTTTTATTAATTGGAATACAGGGGCATTGTGTGCCATTTCAACCAATCAACTTGAAACGATAACACTGGAAAAATGTGAACATATTGCTAATTACTTGTCAATTGTTTGTTACATTCTACTTCCAAATATTTTATAAAGCTAAGTAGTTGGAATAATTGTTGTGATTATTTCTGAAAAAAGTGACCAACAAGGTAAGAGGCATGCTAATTGCTTTACATCACACATTCAAAATGTCATAAATTGTGTCCCTGGAAATAAAAGGTTCCTAAATCTACTTTGCTAAGGCTTTGTATCTAAATTCAGAAATCACTTTTTTAAGCTAAAATCAAATATTTTAATTTATACACAATTCTTCAATGATTATAAATTGGACTTGTTGTAAGATGTAGTAAAAATTTCATAGGCAGTTTAGTCAGCTAATTAACATTTAAAATTTTCATGTTGAACTAAAATCTAGAGTAGCTAATACAAATGTTTCTCTAATTAGATTAAAATGTTTTACTTATCGTCATCAAATTTAAGACAAGTTTAGTAAATGACAGACTGTAGTAGTCAGGGAGTGGGTGAGATTGGGCAGAAATTGTAACAGGTAAAATGCTTTTAAATATTTAGATCTAAACTATCTGTTCTAGGGCAATGTTTTGCTTTGTCCCTTTTCAAATTCTAGTGCTATACTGTGTATTATTGGGTAACAGATTCTTTGATTAAATTAACTTGATTCCTTCACAAATTTATGATGTACCTTGTCCAGAGAAATCAATATGAAGGTAACAGCTGACAAATATATTATAAAGATGAGTTCTTGATGGGTTGACATAATGACCTAGTTTGATAGCCATTTCTCTCTGCTTTCACCGCTTATGATCTTGGAGAGAATGCATGAGTAATTCACATTTACATATTTTTTCTCAGTTAATCTTCGGCTTCATGCCTCTATAAGAAACACTTTGGGGAAGCAGCTGTCATATATGTTGCAGCTAAGCTGGATTTAGGAAACAATGGTTAATGTATTTACTTGGAAGAGATTACTTTGAAACCATCATCACTAAATAGAAAGAAAGCATCATTTCAACAAAAGATGGATGTTCATTATATACATATAGTTTGAAATATTATCAAATCTATTTTTGTTGTTCATTGTCCTCACTTCAACTACTGCTGAATATATATATATATTGAATCTATATATATATATATGCATTTATAAAATTGATTATTTGTGTGTGTATGTGTAGCAGGAAAGTTTACAAGGTCTATTAAAAAATAATAACTGAAATTATTGTGTAGATAAAAAAAAAAATGTGTTTGCTGTTGTGTGAACAATTTTTATTTTTTCCTTTCTGAAGATGCTAGTAATAATGAAGAATATATATATTATAACAATGGACACCAAAAAAAATTCACTTCCCACCAACCATACACACACACACACATATATGACCAAAACAACCAAAGAAAAATCTCCTCACTTTTGTTTTTTGTTGTATGTTTGACATCAGATAAAATTTTTTAAATGTCATAAGGCAAACTTTGCAGATCTTAGCAAAAATAAAGAGAAAGAACATTTATATATATATTAAAAAAGCAAAAACTTGACACCATTGGTTTTTTTTTTTTCTCTGTCCTTTTTAATTTTGTTTAGAGATGTTTATGACCAATTCCTAGTAAATCTCTTGAAGGAAAAAGAAAATGCATTTTTATCTGTGTTTCTTATACAAAATTTTCATTATTTTAATTGGGCAGTGAGCCAACAATCATTACAGCATCAAACAAAAATGCTTTGCAGTATTTGTTATAACTCTTTATGGTCTGAGTTCAAAAACTACTGAAGTTAACATTAACTTTCATCCTTTCAAGGTTGATAAAAATAAAGTAACAGTCAAGTACTATGGCATTGGCTAATTCCCTCCCATCAAAATTGCTGGCTTTGTGTCTAAATCAGAAACCAAGGGCAGTGAGCTGGTAGAATTGTTGAAGTTACGGGAAAATGCTTTATAGTGTTTGCTCCTGCTCTTTATGTTCAGAGCTTAAATCCCATTAAAATCAACTTTACCATTCATGAGAAAATAAAGTACCATCGACCCCAGTTAAGTTCTGGGGTTGATGGCTTCAGTCAGCACCCATCCTCTCAATATTGCTGGCTTTGTACCTATATCGAAAATTATTAGGCATAGTAAATTGGCAAAATTGTTAAAGCATTGGACAAAATGTATCTATTGTGACTCTTCTCATATTGAGATCAACTTTACCTTTCAGGGTTGATGGTGTTAACTAACCCTCCCTCCAAAATTGCTGTCTTGCTGAAATCAGAAACAATTATTTTAGTTCTATCAAATGATCTCAAAGCAATGCTAATTACAAGGAAATATTGCAACTTTAATATACTTATTCAAGGAGAAAATGTTTTATTTCATTAATTATAATTAACAAAATCAGTGCAGTTGTAGAAACATTTTATACTTGGTTATTTTCTGAGTTCAAATTCCAGGACTAATTCAGTTCATGACTTCCTTATAGATTTTAGATAGTTTGAGAAATTATAATTAACATTTTGTGTTTGTTTGCAAAATTTGTTTTGATTTGTATATGCTGCATTCCTAACACAGACTTGCAAGTGCTGTCAATCGAAAACTCTGCATACCAAATGCTAGTAAGCTTCAGGGGTCTTCAGGATAGAATGCACACTGCTTCAGGGCCTTTGTTTCAATGGCTTTACAGTGTGTCAGGGCCCCACTCACTGATGTGAGGCTCTTCATACTGGATTGACTGACTGATAAACAATCTTAAGTCCTTCATCTCTGGATCGTCAGCGTCATTGAAATTGTGGAGTCCTACAGACTTGACTCACCATAAAGGTAAGTAGGTACCTGCCTCCCACCTATATATCACTTTTTTAATCAGGTTTCATCATCCTTTCAGTCATATCCCATAACTGGCCCTCACAATTGTTAATGTGATTTCTTTCAAGATGATGTTTACTTACTGATGATGCAAACCAATTGATAATAACCACTATTTAAGTCCAGTTCCCATTAAACCTCTACATCCAATTTATACAAGGAAGTGCACTGCCCTCCAACCAACATCTTTGCGATCTTCTTATAGCATCTCATAAAACTCATTTTGCCTAACCTTAGTAGCATAAACATTGAGTTCAAATTTTGGCACAAGACCAGCAATTTCAGGATAGAGGATAAGTTGATTACATTGACCCCAGCACTTGACTGGTATTTATTTTATTGCCCCTGAAAGGATGAAAGACAAAGTTAACTTAGGTAGAATTTGAACTCAGAATGTAAAGAAAGTCGAAATACACTAAACATTTTGCCCGGCATGCTAATGATTCTGCCAGCTCAATGCCTTAGTAGCATAAATATTGAGCTCATGTGGAACGGTTAATTCAACAAGATGTACTTTCTTATGGTTTTCATGCCTGATAGTTATATCAAGCTTCTTTGTTGGTACTGGAAAGAGGCTCACCTAAAAGATCTGTCACCTTCCAAACTCTGTCCCAATTCTCATTGTTCACAGCTTTCACCTGTTTTAAGTATGAACAAGTGTTCCTTAGGATGAAGATGAATAGCTTTTTAATGAAAACTATTCTACGATTTCTTGTTGCCATTGATTATTTCCAATTGCTTCTTAACATTTTGAGAATCATATTGTGCCTCCATGTATACTTTTCGTGCACCACTGAGCAGTTAGAATATGCTTTAGTGTGCCAACTTTTTCATATCTACATTTGTCATCCATTTGCTATTTTCCATCTCATCAGATTGCAGTGGGATGGTGATACATCATATATATCTGAAAGAAGGGTTCAACTATGATGTTCTTCTCCAGATCTTATTTCAACCCACTTTTCTATCGATAACCTCTTCTTCCCATTTGATCATCTGACCTTGTGGGAAACATTGAATCAAATGTAGTTCTCTTGTTTTAATACAGTCACAGTCACTATGCTTCTTCAGAGTAGTTAAAAATAGTTTAAATGGATTAAAGCCAATAGCTTCTGGTCATTTTGAATTGTTTCCATTATGTTCATGTGATGTAATTATGTCATCAGTTTCTTTCTTGGCATTCCCTTTTTTTTTTTTTGTAGTTTGGACACCTAGAAGATTGTCTTGAATTCCTGTCATCAAACTCCCTTAGCATCATGACTGTTCCCACCTTTCCAGCTTTGTATATCTCAACAATTGATGTTATAGGTGGTTGAAGAGATCTCTAGATTGTCTTGAATTGCTATGTCATCAAACTCCTTTAGTCTCGTGACTTTCTAGCTTTGATGTTACAGGTAGTTGAGGAGATCCTTTCAGTACTGAACTGTTTATTGTTTGAGGTAGACCAAGCCATTTCTTGATATAAATGCTGTCTTTTTATTCCATGATCTCTACTCTTGACAGTACTATTTTGTATAAGAGCAGAACCAAGCATGATGGGAGTGGGTGGGTATAGAACAAACTGTGGGCACCAGAGCTTATATTATAATGACTTATCACTTTTAATCCATCTTCACATTGTGCCATGATCTCAACACTTCTACTTTTATCAAACAACAAGTCAGCATGCCATTGTCCTAAACTTTTGACAGGTTTGTCATTAATTACTGGCATCGTTTCTTTTGCAATTAACAATATTTGTTCATTCCTAACAAAACTTTCTTTATTTTTCTGAGTGCATCTAAGTTGCAGTTAGATTTTCGTAAGTTGACAAAGTGCTGTGACTGTGTGGCTATGAAATCCATTTCTCAACCACTTGGTTTCAGGTTCTGTTATAATGCATTGCACCTGAGGCAACTGTCTTTCAGAATTTCAAGCTGACTGATATTTTGTGAATGAAATTTAGTATTTGGAAACTGTCCAGAAGCCTGTCATATATATGTCTCTGTGTGTGTGTGTGTGTATATATATATATATATATATATATATATATATATATAAAGGGTATAAAGTAAAGACCCCCTTTGGTCATAAATGATCATGGGAGTGCACCTAGAAAGTTCCCCTCCAAGCTACAAGTCCAGGTAAGGTTGTTTTATGGAAGACCAGCAGTCACCCATGCATACCACTCTCCCTTCTCCATGCCATTAATGTTGTCCAAAGGAAAGGAAAATACTAATACAGCTTAGCATCAGTGATGTCATAACTCATTTCTACAGCTGAGTGAACTGGAACAATGTGAAATAAAGTGTCTTGCTCAAGAACACAACACACAGCCTGGTCTGGGTATCGAACTCACTACCTCATGGTTGTGAGTCTGACACTCTAACCACTGAGCCATGTGCCATCACTATATATATATATGCGCACAAATAAATGTGTGTGAGTATTTTCTGCATGTCTTCACACTGAAACTCTTTAAACTACAGCACAATTGTTTATGTCTGTCATAAACAATATGTCTCATAGCTTGTTGAAAAACAATGGTTGAGAACGGTAAAGGCATCCAGTTGTAGATTATTACCTCAACAAGTTTCATCCAATTCATGCCAACATGAAAAGAATAGATTTAAAAACCATGAAAAACAATTAGGGGATATGAAGTAGAAAGTGTAAATGAAACCTGTTGACTGTTTCAGTAAACTGATACAAAAAGTTGAAGATTTGAATTAAAACACCAGCTCAGATGTCTTGCTTATATGCAAACAGATGCCTTAGTACTTTTCCATATCACTTACAGTCATAAGTAAACATTCTTCCAATCAAAACGTGTTAATTGTTGAAATCACAACTGCTAACTCAAAAGCCCAAGCATAAACAGTTCCAACATATAAACTTTGTGTCAAAAATTGAAGGAAACGTGGATGTCTTAGGGATCACATAAGTTCACAACTATTTATGTTGTAATAATCTGTGTATGAGATAGTAGAGACTGTGGAGAAGCAAACTAAATGTTCTACATGCTATTGCCAATTCAATTCATACTGATGTGTCATCATTACTTTTTAATTTTTCTGAGGTGAAGATCAATAAACTTATGAGGAGGTGCTGAAAAGTTTCTGGCTTTGGGCAAAAAGAAAATATAGGAGAATCAGTTAATTATGATTTTATTCCACATATTCCTCTCTCAGATTCACACACTTATTGCAGCAGTCCTTCAGTTTTTCTAAGCCCTGTAAAAGAACTCAGAGGTTTGGGCCTCCAACCAGGACTTTCACAATATTCTTAAAGCTGGGAACCTTTCAGCACCCCCTTGTAAAGCCAGTAATATACCAAGATTCTATCAACTGGTACATAACCTTGTAGCTTGTTACTGAAGCTCCAGCAAACACAGGATTTCAATAGATTTGGCCATGGACACTGACATATCCAGCTGGTCCCTTATAGGGATCACAGTATTGATTAACAACAACACCTGAGACATGGTCTCCAACATCAAGGAAATTAAGTCAAATATCAATAATGCTCAGTCTACTGGTCGACTCTTTTCTCTATAAACAAACATCCATAGACTTTGGTCCAACTTGAATGCTGCCCATCACCTTATCTAGAATGTAAGTCATGCATCCTGTCCCTCACTGATACAAATTTCTCACCTGTCTTGACTGTCCAGGATACATTATTTTCCAATTTTGCTCTGAAATATGGTACCTACATGCATGTTAAATTAACTTTTGCTTAGATCATTCAACCGTTAGCAGCTATTCAACCAATTCTCAGTCTGAATATTGGACATCTATATCACTTCACCTCTTTCTCTTAAATTGTCTTTGGTGACTTCACTTGCTATACTTGCTGTAGCTATTACACTAATTTTGTGGAATACTCTCACAGAAAAAGATTTCACATTTGTTGTCTGCTTTGCTTTCAACCCTACATTGCTCACATTCAATAAAACTTCCTGCTCCATTCTACCCTGTACTCATACATGCCAAGTGATAAAACACTTTTGGTCATTCAAGCCATCAAGGTTACTGATCTTATAAATATCCCTTCCATTGCAGAACATCTCAGAAAGAGCTCCTGTTGTCCTTCCCTACAATGCTCAAATAAGACATTAATAAGTTTCATAAATTACATGGAGTCTAAATATTACCAATAATTATGTTCATTGAAAATGATATTTGTTTTCAACATCACAAAGTAATAGTCATGTATGGTTTAGATTTATTTAACAATAATTAGTCAGAGGAAGCTGCTCACACATCCAAAATTAAATTAATCAAAAGAAGGCTATCTGGCTAGCAAGGACTTGTTTTAACATCTTCCTTACTCCATTGCTATTACAACAGCCTACAAGTTGCATACTGCCTCCTCCTCACATCACACCTCCTGTAACTTTCCCCACAAACTCTTCATTAGTTAGTACTATACTGGTACTTTACTGTGTTGTTTCACTACTTGCCTAGAATAAAAGTTTCACCTCAGTACCACCAAAATAAACTATCCAAAATATGAATTTCAAAGGAATTTGTCTTTTCTAGAATGTGTATATATGAAACCTGAGTACCTGTATTTGAGGAATCCTCAAGGCAAAATCATGTACATCCATCCCATATAGTCCTTATCTCTTCAGTGAATTATTCTACATAGTTTGAATTCATTTTATACAACATAATTGTCTCAGCATTCAACTTACTTGTGTAATAGATCAGATTCAATGATTCAATGGTGGACGCTTCCTGAACTTTTTCTACACTGTTCTTATCCTGGCTACTTTACTTTTGGAGTAACCTCCTCCCCTGCTAATTATGCCTCCTAGGTAATAAAAGCAAGAAAAGCTATCAACTATCTCTAATGGGCTGTCCAGGCATTTAAGAGAATCTGTTTCTGGATTGCTCATTTTAGGTACTGCACCGGTACATTTTCCATTTGTGTTTGTGTGTATATTTTACACACACACACACACACACCTAGCAATATCTAAATCCAAATTTTTCTTGGTTCTGTTATTTTTGTATTATCAGTAAGTATTCACCTGGATCCTTCTATCCTAAATATTAATATGCTAATTTTTTTATGTACATACCTGTGGTCACACTTACTATAAAGGAAGAGGTAAAAAGAGAGAAATAAAACTAGTTAAGCAGAGGAAGTATAGTTGAAGTGAGAGGCAAAGAGGAGAGACAGATACGGAACGAGAGAGCGGAGTTTCATACCGCTGACAGATAAGACGAATGTAACGCTTTAAACACAGGAAGATGTGTGAGAAGCAAGGTGACATAAAGGAGGGAGAGGGGAGAGGGGGAGAGACAGAGTCAGAGAGATAGACTGAGTGAAGGAAGGGAGTGGATAGAGAATAATAGTGAAAGAGAATGAAACCGTTCTCATACTGTCATAGAGAAAATGCTGCAAAACTTTTCCTTTTTGAGGATATAGGATAAAGCAGTTGAAAATATAGAAATTGCAAAAAGAAATGTTGCCTCTCTATCTATCTATCTATCTATCTATCTATCTATCTGATACTTATTCTGTCTGTCTGCATCTCTCTCTCTCTCTCTCACACTCTCTCAACAAATACTTGTTGATGTCACTTACTTTTCTACAATTGAAGGGAGAGGTACAGAGGAAAAGAGAAATGAAAGGTGTTAAGCAGAGGAGGTATAGTTGAAGTGAGTAGCAAAGTGAGAGAGAGGAGGAACAGAGAGGAAGTGAGAGAGAAAGAGAGAGTGAGAGACAGAGTGAGTGGTGACTGAAAGGAAGGTGGTCACTATCTAAAGATGCTTACAATTTTTGTATTTTGTACAATTTGCCAGGGTCCTGCTTATATATAATAATTCAATAATTATTAAATGAAGTCACTATTTACAGATGCTTACATTTTTTATGTTTCCCGTGAAGTTTTCACGGGTCCAGCTAGCTACCAATTATTATTATCACCAAATATTTTACCTGATCAAATGATTATTAATTCAATTACACTGTTGCTCCAGATCTGCACTAATTGAGCAGATTTATGGTGCAAGATATTTGAGTCATGATCATTCCAACTTTTTCTCAGACACAGATATCCAAAACTATATTATTCAAAGTCTCCTTTTCCAAGATGGCAGGCTGTAATCTGAAGGAGATTTGGCTGCTATTTCTATCTAGTTAAACAATCACAAAGAGGCTTCCTCATTTACTTGAATTAACTGAGTAAATCAATTGATTGACAGAATCAATAAAACATCAAAAAAAAAAAGCCTTGCAATATTTGATTGTAACCCTTTATCTTTTGATTTGGAATATTGCCAAAGTCAACTTTACTTTTCATCTCTCTAAGGTCAATAGAAAAAAAGATATTAGTCAAGTACTAGGGG
>NC_068991.1:47340514-47371580 GCF_001194135.2 Octopus bimaculoides | reverse complement strand
TTTTTTTTTTTTTTTTTTGTATATCTATTTTCCAGTGAAATTTTCCCTTATTACTGAATGTATCTTCAGATAAAGATCAATTATTTTCTAAACCAGACGAATTTATAAAGCTGGTGGCTATTTTTTATTAAGAGTATGAGAGAAAAAAGTTTCCTTTTGGATTGTAGATAGTCAACAGGTAGCTTATCTTGTCAGAGGAATTAAACTAATCCTACAAATTAACAAAATATCTCACAATTTCATCATTGCTTTACATCATCTGCTTCTGTGTCTAATTAGAATTAAGGGCTCATGACTGTTGAGATCAAGGTACCTTGGTCAAAGATGTAATGTAGTGTTAATGACAAGCCACAAACTGCTGACCATGTGGCTAATTATATGACATTCTGTTGTCTTGGATAAAACTGTAAATTGTAAAATGAAATTTCAGAGGTAATTCAAGAAAATGTAAATGAAAAATCCTGTTATTTAGGATGAGATAACATGCATGATGTTATTACTCTTGTATGAAAAAGAACACTGGAAAAGTTTGTTATTTTTGACAAATCAAAAACTTTTATTCTTTTTGCACATAAAAAAAAACAAATGCTGTTGTTACTATGAATGTCAAGAGTTTGAATGTTATTGTTCTCGATGTAATTGTAACAGTAGTCAGAAAGTTAGCTACTGGTTGTTGTCTTACTGTCACCAAGTGTTCATTGTGGCTGTTGTCAGCAGCTGTCCACATCTGTTCACTGTCCATTTGCTGTCTTGTCTCTGCTGTTTCTCAATGCCCTCTCTGCTGCATCCCAAGTAGTCAAAGTGTGCCAAATTTAATCTAAACAAATTATCCTGTTACTTAAAAAATTAATCAAAGTATATAGGCAGTGTATTTTGTTAAAAATACAGTCACAAAAGAGTTAGTCTCTATATAAACTGTTATTACTCTAATTTTATAATGATGTCTTGAAGAACTTCTGAAGATGTTCCTGATTTAAAGGTCTCAAACCTGCAAAGTTCATCTTTTATCTTTTACTTGTTTCAGTCACTGGACTGTAGCTATGTTGGAGCCCTGTTTTGAAGGGTTTAGTTGTACAGATCAACCCCAGTACTTACTGTGAAAGTCTGATACAGATTCAAGTCTCTTTTGCTGAATAGTGTTGGTTTGTTTATGGGGACATAAGCAAACCAACACTGGTTGTCAAGCAAAGCAAAACACAAAGGCAGACACATGCACTATCTCTCTCTCTCTCACACACACACACACACATGCTGAAAAAGAAAATACCTACACTGAAGTATTGAGAAACTTGCAGTTACTTTATCCACATTACAAGTTCAGGTTTATACCTGTAATTATTGGGCACTGGGATATGTAACACACTGCCAAAATATCAATCTTGAAAAATTAGGCTTCTGAAAACCAGAAAAGGGAAAGCTGATTCGAAGACTACAGATCCAATACATATCTAGAACTGTAAAAATTTGTAAAATTTTCCAGAAGTTTATAATTTAAATATATATGAGCATGTCTAGACATGCAACTATATACATGAGAATACATACATAAAACAAAGCATACAAATCTGCACATATACATACATACCCTGCTGATGTTGTTGAAATTCCAATGAAGGAACCTTGGATATAGGTTAGAAACTAGTTCCTTCTCTATTGGCAAGAAATCTTGAAATAAAACTGAATTATGACATACATATTTAATGGGTATCTATCGAATCCAGTCACAGGGGCTTTTATCTTCCTGGGGTTATAGTAGGTAACACTCACCCAAGATGTCACACAGTGGGACTGAACTGAAGACCACATGGCTGGGAAGCAATCTTCTTATTACACACAGCCATGCTTCTGTGGACAATATTTTCTGATTATAAAGGCAGAGAGCTGGCAGAAACTTTAGCATGCCAGATGATATGCTTAGCTGTATTTGTCTGTCTTTATATTCCACTGAGGTCGACTTTGGTTTTCATCCTTTCAGGGTCGATACATTAAGTACCAGTTGCATACTAGTGTTGATCTAATCGACTGGCTCCATGCCCCCAAAATTTCAGGCCTTGTGCCTAGAGTAGAAAAGAATATTTTCTGATTATAGTTTGGATATAAGTAATAGCATTAAAATATTTTAATGATATAATTGCTTTTATATATCTAATAGTAGAGCATAGACAGTTGAATCAATAGGGTACTGGACAACCAGTTTAGAGTCTGATAGTTTTTTTTATCTTACTATCTTTGAATTTTGTTCACATCCAAGACATCTCTCAAATGATCCTTGCTATCAATTATGTATTTCATAATGGTAACAACCCATTATTGCTTGTAGCGTCATTTTCATATTAACAAATGGTTGTTAGGTTGCAGTTCTGGTGTCACCTCTTCCTCTGGATAAGGCTTGAAAAAGTTCTTAAAGATGCTTTTTACAACCTGTGGATTACGGGACTTATCACTGTAGGGACAAACTTTATCAAAATAAAATTTGTTTAAATAAATCATACATTTCGATAAAAAAAATTATAGAAATTATAGAAAAATAATTCCATTACCGTTCTAAAAAATCACTGGAGAAAAAAAACTAAAAAATTTTCTTAGATAAAAAGGAATTTTGAGTCATGAAGCAACAAGAGTTGCTGGACTTGGCTCTAATCACTGCGCATGCTCATATAAATAGGCCGCCATTTGTTATTGTCGGAGTGCGAGAAAGTGTCGCCTAGTGATTGCAATGAAAAATGAATTGTGAATCTTAAATGCTAGATGTCGGCTCTGTACATGTTCAGAAAAGCCGCCCATGGAGATATTAAGAAGTCGGCGCAGAAAGTGTTGGATAACAAAAAGGATCCTCCAACCAGATTGAAGCATTTGCGTGTACTTCTAGGTAAGTTAACTATGACACACACACACACACACACACACAAATACACGCCCGCACACCCGTATACACATACACACACGTACGCACATACACACACACACACACACGTATACACATACACCAACACACAAATACACGCCCGCACACCTACACACACTCGTATACACATATACGCACACACACACACGTATACACATACACGCAGTACTCAAACACACACACACACACACACGTGTGTGTGTGTGTGTGTGTGTATACATATATTTGTTTTTAGAAACACTTTTCCCACTGTTGCTGTTTGCTGTTTATTTCCATTTCTTTCAATATGTATAAACGTTTTGTTTTTAAAATCCTGCTTTCTGTTTTGTCTTCTGTTGGTTCGCTCCGTGTACAGGTGACAGCTCTTTTCCTTACTCGTAGGAAAAAGCGATTTTCCTCCTTACTGTATTCATACATATCCAAGCTGTAAAATCCAATCATATCTATACTTAGTGAAGAGTCGATCACAGTACTTCTATGTACACGCTATAACAGGCTAATATTATACGTAAGAGTTTTGAACAGATCATTTCAAGCACAGAAGGAACATTAATTGAAAAATTAGTGAAGTTGGAGAATGGTTATACACTGTCGAATGTGTTGAAATGTCGAGGTTAATATACGAACTTGTATCGTTAACTCCCTCCCTCTATACATCCTGGGTAATGATACTACACCCTCATCTCATTTTGATTTCGTATAAATCTAATCTGCTGTACTTTTCTGCGTAAGTCAGTATTGGAATATACAAGAAAAATATCATCCAGTATGTGTCAGAATTATCATACACACACACACGCGACCGTTGTATTGGGTAGGAGGCGGAGTTGATGTAGATAATCGACAGAATTTCTGTATTTTTGGATTTGCAAGGAAAAAAGATTGAAATATCAACATCACTTCTATCACTCTTAATTAATTTAGGCATGAAATTCGAAAGACCTTTTCTTTTCTCTGTTATTCTCAATTTGAAAGTTAATTTCACTGCTCTTCATTCTGTTAATGCATTAGAAAATGACAAGAACGTCACGCAAACTAATTCCTCTTCAGCTATACATTTGTGGTCGTGAACCTCTGAACAAAAATCGTTATTATATAGATAACCTCATCTTCCCTTTAGCTACTACCAATGACAGTCCACCCTCACCCATCAGTCGCTGCCACTACCATCGCCACGCCTCTCTAATTATTGTTCTAGTTGGCTAGTGTGTAAATTAGCTCATTGAATCGCGGAAGAGAAGCTAGGAAGTGGCAGTAATACTTAAAACAAAAATAATATCTATTCATTTTCAGAATAATCAACCTCACATTGATCTGTTTTGTTGTTGCTGAATGTAACAAGTTTAAAAACATGTTTAGCAATAAACTCTTACCCGCACATAACACATGAAGGGCGTATTTATTGTTACGTTCAGCCTATTTAGCAATTTGAAGATTACAAAAACTCGAACCAGTGCCTCACGCACACAATCGATAGTGTTTGTTTGTGATAGACTCTCGATGTTTCAAACCTCGCTAGTCTTGCGTAACGTTCTTTAAACACTGTTTAAAGGCCATTTGGTAATGGAGATGGCCTTTAAAATGGCTTTTAAAACTCTATTGACTGATAGCACAAACATTATACAGGATTTTTAATTTGCTCTATTTGTCTTCGATCTACCTCTCTTTATTGTTACTTAGAGATTAATATGCGCGCACACACATACACTTGTGCACAGAATCCGTTGCTTATATTTAAATTTCAAAGTATATGACTAGATAATTAGGATGCCTCCTGGGCTACTTGCTGAGATACTTCCCCACCAAGTATTTATGTCCTTTGGCAAAGTCCATCTCGGTGTTTGTCTAAATTTAGCCACGCTATTTTTGTTTCAATTCTCGTCTGAAGCCATTTTAATTCATTTACGTATCTCATGCCCTTGGAAAAGACATGATCGTCGCAATCTCTGACTTACGCCTGTGTAAGAAACAGTTTATTCATTGTTGTTAGTTCACAGTAACCCAAATCTTTTTGGGTTTCCAGTCTCAGCTAAGATTATATCATTTATGTTGTTAGTAATTATAATAAAGGCATGAATATCAAAACTTCTCGTTTCTCTTCATGCTACTGATGTAATTGCCAGATTACCAAATTTCTTAAGTCTACTCTGTAGTTCATAATTTTTTTTTGTTAAAGAGGAGTTAACCAACAAATTCACAATTGGAGCACAATGTCCAACTATCACCGTTTCCTCCAAACTAAAAGACAACTACATTAATGCCATTTACTTGTCTCTTAGCCTCTCTTGTAACCAACCTGTTTTGTCATAATATATTAAGTGCTTGCTGCACCATAGCAAACTATACAAAGCCACGTGAGCAAAAGAATGGCCCTTACATGGTTGTTTATTCTGCTAGAAATAACATCACATTCTATCATCCTCACCATTTTGCTTTCCTAGGTTTTTTCTACGGCTATGGCCATTTTTCATTACCAATATCTAACACCCTTTCATCTAGATGTTATCCTTTTAGCAAGATATTTTTATACCAGCATAGATCACTTTCCTTCACATATTGGCTGTAAATTAATGTTGCACATCCATTGGGTCATATTCAGCTTATTTGCATCAAGTTCCAAAACCATGAGAAAGTCTCTACAATGTCATACGATCTAATAGAAATAACAACCAAATTGCCTTAAATCACATGAAAGATAAGATATAAAAAAAGGACATAAAAAAATAATAATTCTAGATGCATTATGCTTGACTTAAAAGACCAGATGATCATGGTGCTTGAAAATCTTTGATCATAGGCTGTCAATCAGAGCTGACTCGGAGTGAAACAGCAACACCCACTTGTCCATAGCACATTCTATTTTAAACTCCATGGCTCTTACTATATGTTGGACCAGTGGCAAACATATGAGTATATCAACAACACTCTACCATTGTAAAATCCAGTCTCTTCCATCTATTTCAGACAAATACAAAACAACCTATCCCTATCAAAGTAATTACAGCATCAATTGTCATTCTAGACTTTAAAATATTGAGTTGCCACTACTTTAAAGTCTGTAATCACTATAGTTTGGATTGCAAACTAGAAGTAATATATGTTCAGCCTTACTTACCTCTCACACCACTAAACACTGCATGATTATGTGATCTTAAAGTATACTGAAGCTTGGTATATCTAGTGAAAGGTTGCTACTGACTTTGAATTAGTTACCCTAGGCCTTCAAGAGTATTGAGATGGTTAGAGTCTAGTGAAAACATAGTACTAATAGTCTCATCAGAATTGGTATTTGAGAATGTGGACAGCTGAATGAATAGGATATTGGATAACAAATTGAGAGGTTGATGATTCATATCCTGTTACATAATTTTGTTAGGGGTGTTAATAAAAACAACCTGCTGTTGTAAGCAGCTGCTGTATAATAAAATTCAAAGGTATTTCATTAATTTGTAATGCAGAGCTCACATTAACTTGGTGAAGGGTGACCTCTTCCAAATAGATTTCTTTATAAATGCTATCATCACTATTATCAGTTGTTACATTTAGAGTTTAATCAAACAAAATATGTACTTAGGACAACACGGGTTTTATTTTTTATCATTGTGCAAATGTTAAATTAGTACATTAGAACAGTTTATTTAGAAAAAGAATCAAATGTTGGAAATTTGTATTTTTTTTCTTGTCGTAGTTATAAGTAAATTACTTGTATTACTTACTGCTAGTTAGTGTTAAATAGAATTAAAAAATAAGTTATATTTGATATGGTTGTAGAGGAGGCTTGGAAGGAAGTTCAATTTTTAAAAACTTTTATTTCACCTTCAGGACTGTTGTCTTAATGCCTTCAACAATAGAAGAATAGAGAAGGCACCATAGTTGGGTTGTGCTTAGGGTATCTGTTGGCCTAAATCTGACCCTAGTTGCATCCATGTCACAAAACTGTTTACTAGATTGTGCAGTGAAGTCTTTAATCAGACTAGCATGGCTGGTGTGCTAATCTTGTGTGTTTACCCTCAAATGGTTGGTCAGTTACTATCCAAAGTAGGAACGGAATTACTCATTAAGATAACACTCAATACCCATTAGTGCATATATAATTGGTGCATAGGTTTTATGATTGGATGGTTATCTCACTTGAAAGCATGTCTTTCAGAATTAGTCAATGTTTATCATAATAATCTTCATTTTCATGTTTGTTTTATTCATTATGCATATAATAGGTATATTAATGTGTTTGTCCATGTATACATATCTCAGCTGATACCTTTCTACTGAAGAAATGAGATTGGTTTGTTCTGAATTAAAAACAAAATTATTACTGATGCAATCAGTTGTTTACTGCTTTGAGTCAGTCAACTGTGCCCATGCAATGCACTGACATATTCTAAAATAGTTTTAATATTTCTTGTATACAAGTTACTTGTTTTCAGTTGGAATATCAGATATATTCACTTGTTGCTTTTGTTATTTGCTGGCTTTGGTCATGAATGCTAGACTAAGGGATAAAGTTAATCGTTAATGGCTTCATGAAGACTCATAGACCCAATATAGCACTTATTCATGTAACTCATAGTTGATTTTATTGATTTTGGATGGATGTAAAACTAAATTGATTTAGGCAGGATTTGAAGTCAAACCAGTAAGTTCGTGAAAAACGTATCGGTTATTACATCTAGGAGCTATATCAAGGCAGGAAACAAGTACTCTATTCTTAGTGAGACAACTGTAGATGTTTTTAAGCTAAGAGCAAGCCATTATTAACTAAATCTGGAGAATGCCTTTGACAAGATACCTTGCACTCTATTCTAGTGGTTGCTGAGAAAATTTGATATAGATGAATAGCTTTTAAGAGCTGTGTCAGCTAGGTACAGCATGAACTATCAGCAAGGCGGAAGTTGGTAATGAGTTCAGGAAGGAATTTATTTGATTCCTATAATTAGGTGTTCATTAGAGCTTGGTGCTCATCCCCCACCTGTTAATTATATTTCTCTAGATCATAACAAAGGGGTTGAAAACCATTTGTTTGTTGGTATGTTTGTTTGCTGACGACTTAGTTCACATTAGTTGAAGAATTAGAGAAGTCCAGAATGGAAGAACAGGACTTAAGATTGAAAAGCCTAAAAGTAAATTTAGCAAAGACAAAGGTTTTGGTTTGCAAGAGAGAATATGGAACTCTGCCATCTTTGAAGTAACATGTTCATCATCATCATCATCATCATCATCAATATTTAATGTTCATTTTCCATGCTGACATGGGTTGGAAAGCTTGACAAGTTCCATAGTCTGTTTTGGCTTGGTTTCTATGGCTAGATGCCCTTCCTTATGCCAACCACTCCACAGAGTGTACTGAGTGTTTTTACTTGACACCAGCATCAGTGTATTTTTATATGACACCAGTACCCATATCAGTGCTTTTTACATGGCATGAAAAGGAATGTATAGGTATCCTATATTGTGTACCCAATGTAAATTATGGGTGTATAACATATAGAAGCAGAACTTAGAATGAAGATGTCTAAATGTGAACCTATCAATGACAAAGATTTTGGTTAGCAAAGGGAGAGTGCAGAACACTCTTATCTATAAAGAAGCCATGTTTAATATACAGAAAAGAACTAGGTGGGAATTTTATATTGTGTACCCAATGTAAATTAACTGACACTCTGTTGGTTATGATGACGAGTGTTCCTGTTGATCCGACCAACGGAACAGCCTGCTCATGAAATTAATGTGCAAGTAGCTGAGCACTCTACAGACATGTGTACTCTTAACGTAGATCTCAGGGAGATTCAGCATGATGCAGAATGTGACAAGGCTGGTCCTTTTGAAATACAAGTACTACTCATTTTTGCCAGCTGAGTGGACTGGAGCAATGTATTTCTTAGTGGCACCATCATCATTGTGGACCTGCAGTAGATGTTTTCATATGTCACCCATTGTCATGCTGCTTCAGTTCCAGCAGCTTCCTTCCATATGTCACCCTCAATGATATTAAATGTGGTTTGGATACAGCTAGTTTTCTGTTGTAATCAGAGCTGATGGGATTAGACTATGGGAATGGCAAATGACTGGACAGTGTCATAATCTTCCTATTCTGAGTCAGCAAGTTTCTCATCTGCAATGATACTTTCTCCAGTAGCAACCTTGTGAAATTGGTGTCTGATCCAGTCTTCGTCACCTGATTGGTGGAGGATTGCAAGCTGACAAAGTAATAACTGCTCTCTCAATGAATTTCTTTTCAAACCTATAACAGTGGAAACCTTTGTCATACTAGGCCCTTGTACCATCTCTCTACTCAGTTTGTTTGGCATACAAATTGCCATACATGTGAATGAGCTTTGCTTGGTGGGTTGGCTCTTTCAGTGCATTTTCTTGACCATTCTTTGAAGCGACAAGTTTGCTATTTTGTCTGCTGGGACTGTGAAACATTTGCACGACTCCCTGCAATAGTATTATGTGTTGGTTGGTCTTAGAATTCACATCTTTGTTTGGTCATTGCTAAAGATGATTGGGCTTTATATTTGAGATTTAATTGCTGTGTTTACTGGTTAAATGATCTATGAAAAACTCGGTTCATTCACATATTCTTGGATTAGTTATTAATATTTACATGCTGGAATTGGTTCCTATTTTGCTACTCAACCCATTAAGCTGTACAATAGAATACATCTTCCATTCATAGTTAAGTGGTTGGTTTTGAAAAGGCACCATTTATAAAGTACTCTTTTTAACAATTTAAACAACTGTCTCTATTTGCACTTTTCTTATGTAGCAAGAAAAGAAAAATGTAAAATGATACGAAAACCTGCTAATTTATAGAACTCAAATTATTTTTTCCATTAATGTAGGTAAACTTCAAGCTGTCAACAACCAACTGGTTCATGGTTTTCTTTTCTATTTAAATGTTTCACTTAAACAAAATATTGTTTTCAAATTTTGGCACAAAGCCAGCATTTTTAAGGGAGTGGGTAAGTTGATTACATTGACTTTAGTACTCAGCCTGTACTTATTTTATCAACCCCAAAAGAATGAAAGGCAAAGTTGACCTTGGCAGAATTTGAACTCTGAATGTGAAGATAGATGAAATGTTGCTAGGCATTTTACCCAGCATGCTAATGATTTTGCTAGTTCACTGCACTACTTAAACATAATATTGAAGTTAGAACTTGTGTTCGGCTATACAATATTGTTCATCACTATATATTCTCTTATCTTTATTTTATCAAATTCCTTGTTAATTACTTTATTATTGCTGAGTCTTCCCTTCTTATTTTACCCAGGTTTGTCAATTTAAGAGCAATTGGTTTTTTTTTTCTGGTTCAGTTTGTCATCATTTTATATCTTCAATTTTCTGTAAATCTCCAATACACTTTTCTGTGAAGTGTTGTTTTCATATTTGGGTTGACGCATTTCCTTTTTTCATCGGTATTCTCAACAAAATCCACAATATGTTTGTTCCGCTAATCAATAAACCTCCCTTTGACACTTTTCGACTCTGAACCCACCTCCTGGTGTATCTCTTCTCTTTGCAACATCTACCAGTCTTGTAAGAGAGTATGCCTAATTTGTTATACCATTTAACGATTACTTTTTCCCCGTCTCCTCAGCAGTATAGAAATTTTTTTTGTTACTTTTGTACTTTGACTACTGTCCAGTGAAATTCCTCTTCTTCTTGCATGTTCTTACATTACCTTAATTTCCAATTTTTTAAACTTCATAATAACTAAGCAATATTGGTGGTGATTGCATTGTCCTGGTACTGCCGAATACTTAGTGTTAATTACAGGTAAAACTGGGTATAAAACAGTTTAAAATTCATTACCAAAGATTGAATTTGCAAACATGCTTTCTCACTCTGTTATGCTCTGTAATCTATGGTTAAATTTATAATTATGCTTACCTTGGTGGAAAAGTGTTTCATCATGTAAGGCTAAAACTGCCAACTTTGAACAGTAGTTGTGTGGTTTCGTAGTTAAGGTATTCAACTCATGATCATAAGATTGTGGAGTCAATTCCTGGATTGAGGGAGATGTTTTGTCCTTCAGTAAATAACTTCGTTTCATATTGTTCCTGCCTACTCAACTGTAATGAGTACCAGCTGTGTACTGGTGCAGCCCTCTCTCACTGAAACTGTCACATTCTAGGTATTTGACGGAATGAAGGGTAAGAGATTGAGAGGATAGTTTGCTTGCAACTATGCAGGTGCCTAAAGCAATTAAGCAAAAGAAAAAAACACGGTATTGAGCCAGACAAAAAAGGGAAAGATAAAATGCAAATTATGTGTGGTCCATGAACTGGACTTGTGTTTTTCCATCGGGCATCAGAGAACCAATAGGGAAACCCACTAAGTCAAAATCTTCAAAGCTCAGTAAAATTTCAAACATATACTTAAAAACTGTGGAGGACGGGAAAGAATTTTGACACTTGTTGACAGTGTTAACCATACAAAACAATACTGGATAAAAAAGACAGATTATAAAAAAATTAAAAAACTCAGCCTTTGAATATTATCAAAAACTTAATTGAAGTGTCTCCTTCTACATATAAGCAACTCAAATTTCTCTTTAAAAATCGGAACATGGATTCAGATTACTGCGATCAATCACTTGTCTTCTCACACACGCCTTATACAAAACTACATATTGACTTAAGAAAAACGACACAGACATCATTCTAATGACCACGAACATCAGCAAAGCATTTAACTATTTTCTTCACTACTCACTTAGCAAGATATTCAATACTTTAAACATTACAAAATACTGGCTATCAAAACTATCTCTCAGGTGTCACACACACATACACACATACACACATATATACAGTGCAATAACATATCTACAATTTTCTAAACAAAAGTTATGTCCTCTGTCTTTTTAACTTATTGCTACATGACCTACCTATACCTTCCCAAAAAACAGACAGAGATGACATTACAGTTATATATCCCACATGACTACAACTCAACAACAACTGTCTAGAAACCTGATCCAAATGAATTCGCAAGGACATAACTTACACCCAACAATTACACTCAGCAAAATAGACATATAGTACACATAGAAGACTAAACTATTGAAAATTACATGCTACACTTCTACAACATTGAGAGCACACAGAAGACATACTAAAAATGCACAGTGTTTACAGTCACTACGTTTGGCCAACACAAGAAAACAACTTTGTTTTATGTTGAGTAAATGTGGTGACTTAAAGTGTATAAACAATAAATTGGATTCATTGTGGATCATGCAAACCCTACCTGGGTCCCTAATCCAGCAAACTGCAATGTCAAACAGTACATTTAATATCCTTATAGGTTGCACACTGATTATCGCTACAAACCAACCTCAGTAAAAAGCACATCAAAGCAAAACAAAAAAAAACTCAAACTGAAAGAATGTCTGTATGAGGGTACACTTTGTTTAAGTAGAGTCTTTCAGCTCTCGTATTTCCTGCCATTACTTAACACAAATACTTCAAACATCTGTTTATAATGCCATCCTAAAGACAGTAGTTTTCCTCCTCAATCCAGACACACACAAAAAGCACATAAACACAAAATAAGCACATAAACACAAAATAAGCACTGCATTGATAACTTCATCAGCCCCAATCATGGCACTGGGGTACATGTCACTAAGAATTAATACAAAGGAACAACTATTGTGGTTTGAATCCATTTTGCTGCATTTGCTGTAGCACCAAAGCAACCAAATCTCCTTCCAAATCACACTCTAATAAAAGATTGGATGAGACATGGTTGGTATGCCTTTGATCAAAGGTCTACTTAATCAAGCAACAACAGCAGTCATACCAACATGTTTTTGTCTGTTACATAGTACTCCACAAGATAAACCAATGTATATTGGCATACACAGTGTGACCTTTCATTTCTTGTCAGAGACATAGTATACCTGGAGCAATGGATTTCTGGACAACACTGAGTTAAGTGCCTGCCTGTGTGCCATTGGTTTTCTCAGGGTTGATTTTGCATTAAGCAGCAACAAGTAGAATTGATGCAGGCATTTTTCTAAAACAATGTCATCGTAGATATACTTGGAAACACTTTGTTGTTTTAAGGGAATGCGTGATGATGCAGTTGGTGGTTTTATTATGTAAATGAAACGGGTAAATGGGATCTAGATCAAAACCAATCAAAAGTTAGGTTTAGATAAAACAATTAGACCAACAGTAAGAACTAGAAATCATGGAAGAATCATTAGAATTTAGAAACCACTTAAGATAGATATTCTGACAGATTTGTCTGATATAACAATGTATTGAAAAACAAAATGGATGGATGTGAGAGGGAAAAATGAATATCTGTTATTATATATGTATTCATTTGTTGATTTTACAACTGTTTTTCCATGCTTGCAAGGGTTGGACGAATAATTGAGGCATTGTTTTAGAGCTGTGTGCCTTTCCTGATGCTAAACCATACCAGCTTTTCAAATGAGGGGTCACTTATTTCACATGGTTTCTAAATTGCAAAGTGACTGGATGATTTGCTGATAGGAGAAATTGAGCACAATTCTATGTATTGTACCATACAAGTAATCAAATACATAAATACACATACACATTGTGTGTGTATACACACACACACACACACACACACACCACAAATACTCAAGGGGCTTCCATTTTCTGTTTATCAAATCCACTCTCAAAGCTTTGGTTGGCCTTGGGTTAGAGTAGAAAATATTTGCCCAAGTTGCTGCACAGTTGGAACCAAACAAACCTGAAACTACATAGCTGGGAAGTGAACTTTTCAACTACATAATCATGTCTGTGCGTCTGTATTTTACATACGGACGGACAGACATTTGTATTTTACATATAGCTTGCACTATATTAATTTCAGCACCTACCAGCAGTATCATTCCCATCAGCTGTGCTGAACAGCATTTATGTTATTAAGGAACGTTTAAATTCTCTTGGCACACATCATGCTCTTTTTTCATCTATGTAATCACTAAATCAAACCAGGGCTAGCTGCTACCATCCCAACCATGTAGTGATTATTTTGTTACACTATATGCCAAGAGATATATTGACACAAACATATAAAGAAGTATATATGGCTGGAGCCCTGCTAGGTTCTTTAAGAGCTAGTTTTTAGTTGCTGTTTTGTTACACAAAGTGTATGTATGATAAATCTCTCCTCAGATAACATTCTCAGGTTTTAATGGTGTATATTCTTGATCACCTAGTGAAACAAGGAAATGTAGAATTTGTTCTGAGCTGGGAGAGAAAAAAAACAAAAAACACCAGCTGTGGATTTGAATTCCTGACCCTTGGCCAAGTTGTCCAATACATTATCAACTGAG
Source organism: Octopus bimaculoides (assembly GCF_001194135.2). Classification (NCBI taxonomy): domain Eukaryota; kingdom Metazoa; phylum Mollusca; class Cephalopoda; order Octopoda; family Octopodidae; genus Octopus; species Octopus bimaculoides. Next base: position 47,357,342 of record NC_068991.1, on the reverse strand, counting down.
TTATCTAGTCTCTACAGGGAATGAAATAATTAGTTCAATGAAATTGATAAAGGTGACTTGAGAGAAGCCCTCCAGCTGGTGTCTTTTCAATTACCACATAAAACAAATATCTATTTTGACATTCAAGCACAGTTTTGATAACTTCTGTCATTTGATAAATGAAGTTGAATGTGAAGTACTAAGCACCTATTACTATCCAATTTGGAGAACATATATATGCATGTGTGTGTATAATCACACACACACACACACACACACTATATTAATCAGGGGATTTTTTCATGTTTTTGTGCAGACATTGGTGATTTTATATTGTGTTTATGAATGCACATGTTTATGCCTATGGGTGCATTGTTGTGATGGGGACTTGTAGAACTAGAGGAATCCCTCGCATTATGGGCTTAATGAGTTAAGCCCATAAAGAATCTTGCTATAATGTGAAATCTTGCTATAATGAGATGCATTCCAATGGAGGTAATAAGAAAAAAAAAAAATGAAATAAGAAATGCCCAAACAAGAAACACAACCATGCATGAAAATAACAATTTCTAAATATACATAATACAATATGTATACATGAAAATATTTGAAGAACAATACATTGGGGAATAAATAAGACTTGAAATGGAGTCTGTTGTTACCATTAAAGATGTTGACTTCTCTGTGAGGGATGTTGATACTGGAGTGAGAATTACTGAAAAGATGAAGCATGCTATCTTTGTCTTCAATTTATTCAACTGTAGGAATGGAGCTCATTGTAAACTCTTCTTGAAATTTTTGTGTTCACGTAAAAGCACCCACTACACTCTGAGTGGTTGGCGTTAGGAAGGGCATCCAGCTGTAGAAACTCTGCCAAATCAGATTGGAGCCTGGTGTAGCCATCTGGTTCACTAGTCCAACCCATGCTAGCATGGAAAGCGGATGTTAAACGATGATGATGATGATGATTCGTAATTAGGATTTATATCAGCAAAAGCTTACAGTCCCTCTTTTATAATGCCGACCCTTTAGCAATATTCTTAGTGGTCAATTCAATTGGAACTGATGGTATTTCTGTATTTTCAATTTGCTGTTGTTCTAACAGTATCAGCTTAAGTAAACTTTCTTTATGGGTATTTAACAACTCAATCACATCAACCTCTGTGACTTCTTTAAACTCTACATAAATTGTGTCACAATATCTTTCTTCGTTTGTCGTGGACTTTCTGCTTGTGAAAAACTTGTAAAATCACAAATGCAGTCTGGCCATATATTTTTCCAAGCAACTATTCCAGTTTGAGGGTTTCACTTCATCCCGTGACTCAGCTCTGTTATCCACAGCATACATTATGTTGAAATTCTTCCAGAAATCTCTAAGTTTATCTTCCCTATAAATTGCTTCTTTATAAGTTGATCGAAAATTCTTCTCAAATAATGTCTTGAAATTTGCTGTCACACCTTGGTATTTTGGCTGGAGAAAGCTCATTTAAGTTGGCTGGGGGCAAAAGTCTAAAAGGAGCAACTGGAATTATGCTTGGCACTGTAACTTTTTACAGCATGACAAAAAAATGAAAAATACAGTTTTATCGGTCAGTTTTATGTTGTGGAGATTCAAGTGCTTCAACATTTTAAACTAGCCTTTATTAGTGAGAAAGTTTCACCCCCACTTTTTCTGAAAATCATCATATAGACTTATTGCTATTTTTTAACTAATAAGTCTTAGCAGCACATGAAGTCAAGCCTGATCCTCAGTCCATACACTCAGGTGCCATTCTATTTTATGCATTAGATGTATGAAAAAATAAGGTTCAAGCAGTTAATGATGGAACTTCTTGGACAATTTGACTTAATTTTCTTTCTATTGTCATGTATTATCCCCTTAGAAGTTAGTGCAAGCTTTAATGGTTTGGCAGTGTAGCTGATTGTTTTTCTTTCACAACAAGGCTGTTATAAAACATCAAGTTTAATATCCAGTTTACTCCTTTTGATTCCTTTTCACACTACTACCTTCAGTTCCACTTTATAGTTTCTTTCCAGATAACTTGAAGTGTAGGTAAATCCAATAGTGGTAATCAGTAATTACCCACAATAAATATGCTGTTTTTCTTTTTTGAAAAAAAAAAAGCATCAGAAATGAACTTTTATGGGAGCAAAAGAATTGTCATGTTCTTATGGATGGAAGACATAGTAATGAGTATGAAAGGCTAGAAAGAGTGAGGTGGGAGTAAGTACTGTATGATTACAGTTAATTGAAGGGTTACTAGGTTCCTGAGCATTTTGCCCCTTATGACAACTTAAAAGTTATACACTTTCTCACTCTCTCTCTCATGCTTACACATTTTGTTGTATTGATATACAACATTTATGACTACAGACTATCATGCTGAGACTATTGTTGTTGCCAGTTGGTTATATTGGTGGTGATAGTGGTAGAACATTGGTGGTGATGGCAATGTTCATATTCTTCCTGTTAATTGTACTGTTGTTGCTGTTTTGTTTCAAATCAATCCTCATTCACCTAAGATCAAAGACAATTCATTGAACTTTATAAATACACCAGAATACCACATTATTTCAAGTCAATGTCTTTGATGGAGTTGCTTATTTTGTTGGTCATTAACCCTTTAGCATTCAGATTACTTTGTCAAATGTACTGTTTATTTATTCACATTGTTCTGTATTAATCATGTATTATCTTGTAGCTCTGAGATTTTGATGATGTGGTTCTACATTTTTAGAATGATATTGTAAGGTAGGCATAAGAGGCTAAATCCGGTCAGTTTAAATATAAAACAGGTTGAATATTTGGACCAGATATGGTTGGTTTGAATGCTAAAGTGTTAAGGAGTTGGTGGGTTGATAATTGCAGTGGTTGTATTGGTTTTTTGTGTTGATGATAGATAGTGGTGTAGACAGAGAGCTACTCATTGTGATCCAAGAAAATACACGCACACATGTATATATATATGTGTGTGTGTGTGTGTGTACCATGATTATAGTTTTTCAAATTAACTGTACTTTGATCTAAGCTAAAATACTGAGAAGTGGTCTTTTGGTTAAGACGAAAGTGAAGATTTTAAATTGTTAAATTTATCTAAGTTCCCATAAGGATGAAATTACACACTGTATCTCAAAATTAATGGTCATACAGTACAATTTATGTAGGTTCAAAATCCCATAACACAGGTGATGCTAGTACTTTGCTTTCTGAATGTAACTAACCTATTGCAAGTCCTGGGTGGCTGAGCTTTACATCTGAAAAAGTGACCACTAATTGAAAATAAGCAGTTATTATCTATGTATTTACCATTTACAGTTATTATCTATGTAGTTACCATTTACATAAGACCATATAATGGCATTTACTCTAGTCATTAAAAGTTCTTTTGAAAATATTTGTAATTCTAATTATGAAGATCATAAAGAAATAAAATTGACTTTCTTATGACTTTTATGCTTTTAAGATATTCTTTTTTCTCATAAACGCAGTTTCTTTTTCTAGAAGCGGTTTCAGGATTGTTGATTTTTTCTCAGTTTATTATTGGTGTTTGTTTATTTCATTCTTGGTCAGATTTACACTAAAAAGATGAGGCATCATACTTGATATTATAAAGCATTTATTATAGCTTTCTGTTATCTCTTTTTATCTCCCTTCCTAGCTGAAGCAGTTACTTGCATAGCACAAGGCCACACATTTATAAGGGAGTTATATAGTTGCCAACAGGGATAGTAATGGAAAAATAACTGATGTTTGTAGAATTGAGAATGGAGTATTGAATTGACTCCAGTATTTTACTGGTACATAATTTGACTTCAGAAGAGTATAGTCCAAAGTAGTCTCGGCATTTTGATTTTAAATAGTGAGGATTCTCTTTATTACACAGCTGACAGTTTCTTGACACTTCCACGCTGATAATAACTAGCGATCATAGTGATTCACTGTGACTAGCAGAAGATGTGCAGTCAAGTAAATTTATCTCTGTTTAATAATGCTAGTTATTTTGTCAAACTTTGATGAATGGAAGGGAATTGCGAAATATTGGAACCAGCAAGATTATAGAATGTTTGATATATTTTTTTTTATGGTCTTGTAATCTCAACTGAATGATGGTGATGTATTAATGAAGTAACCTGTTTGATCTATTACTAGAAATGTTCCAACATAAATAACTCTCTATCCACAAAAATGTAGTTAAATGTAGAAAAATATTTGAAGTTGGAACTTAAATATATATATTTAGTTTGTGTTTTAAGAGGGAGAGAGAGAAAGAGATAGTGTCCCATAAATGCATTGATAAACTTGTGACCTTGTGATTGCAAAAATGATATAGAAGCAAAAAAGCTTGTTTATTTTTAGTGAGCATTAGTGGTAAGTTTAGGTTAAAAAACAGTGAGGTAGGCAGTTTTTCTGTGTATGAAGAGGAATGAGGAAACCTAAAGTGCCTCTGTGAAATCCCACAGCATTATGGAATGCCTCTTTAAATAGGAGTGTAGAGGACATCTGGACATTCTAAAAACCTGTTACTACACACAAACTGTAACAGCGATAAATCTAGGTAGCAAATAACAGGATGGTGGAATTGCTTAATAGGCCAAGCAATAAGAGTTAAAAGATAACCTAAGTAGTCATAGAAGTAAAGCAGTATCTTGTATGTGAATTTTGGTGGATAAATGTTTCTGTATACTTCAGTCAGATCATATCTTAAAATGTTAGCCATCACATGTGAAATTTAGCAGAATTAGGTTGGTTTGATATGTGTGGCTGCACAGGCCTGCATATAGAAAATAAGTTGGACTTAACCCTTTTGATACCAACTGCTTGAAACCACCTCTGGTTCTATGATAGAAGCTTACTTTTTGTAAAGTGATTTAAATGAAATTTTCCATCAAAATTTCCTGTTAATTTATATTCTACTCACCAGTTTAATGATGGTAAAGTTATTTGATTAAATTCTTCATTCTTTTCAATACTGAGATAACATATTTCAGTGGAAATAGGTTAGCAAAAGGGTTAAACTATTGTTACAGTTTCCTTATTAGATAATTTTGTTATACAGTATTTGAGAATGGTACTAGCTAAATTGATAAAAAAAACTATATTGTAAGCCCTAGAAAGATGTCCCCCATCTGCAGAAAAATTACCTGAGTTCTTGATTTTTTGGATAAAAGTGCCTGTGTGGTGCCATGCAAAAGCGCCTGTGTGGTGCCACGCAAAAGCACCCGTGTGGTGTCATGCAAGAGTTCCCATGTGGTGTAATGCAAAAGCATCCATGTTATGCCATGTAAAAGCATCCATGTGGCACCATGTAAAAGTTCCCGTATGTTGTCATGTAAAAGTTCCTGTATGATGTCATGTAAAAGTGCCTGTGTGGCGCCACGTAAAAGTGCCTGTGTGACGCCACGTAAAAGTGCCTGTGTGGCGCCACGTAAAAGTGCCTGTGTGGCGCCACGTAAAAGTGCCTGTGTGGCGCCACGTAAAAGTGCCTGTGGGGCACCACATAAAAGTGCCTGTGTGGTGTCACGTAAAAGTGCCTGTGCAGTTCCACATAAAAAGTACCTGTGCAATGCCATGTAAAAGCACCCAGCGCACTCTATAAAATGGTTGGCAGTATGAAGCCATGCCAAATCAGACTGGCGTCTGGTGCAGTTCCTCAGCTTGCCAGCTCTGATCAAACTGTCCAACCCATGCCAGCATGGACAATGGATGTTAAATGATGATGATGATTTATCATTTAAAAGTAAACAGCTGTTTGGAGAGAATTATGTCAAACCTATTAAGATAAGTTAGTACTATAAATGGAAGAAATTCAGCTGCTAGCTAATACAAGTATTGTACTAAGTGAATATGTATCATCAACTTTTTGGCATCAGTTTGCATGCTGTATCCTTTACTTTATTGTCTTCTTGAATAAAATGTTTCTGTCTCCAGAACTGAAATTTAAATATAAAAGATGGATCAGCTAATTGGCACTATCCTTTCTCTTGAATTGATGAGTTACTTAATATTGCCAGGTAAAAATACGGTAGTGAAAATGTGACTTGGCTAAAAAAATAAAAGCAACAGCAATATTCTGATGTAGGTTTTCTGTAATGTATCATGTGCCTTCTTATGCTTAAGAGATTTATAATTAGCATAGTGTGCATTAAAGCTTCTTTAATACAAAGCTGATAGCAACTGTGGTACATGAAAAGGTTAACAATGATAGGATTTACTGATATAGTTAGACTTAATAACTTCTAATAACTGTCAGTCATTTTAAAGGCTAAGTATTCCATATTGCTGTGTGCATGCATGTGTGTGTAGATGTACGTGGTGAACCCATGTTAAATTGTATTAATGAGGCTAAGTATATATCTTTGCATTTCATGTAAGTTTGGGGATGGTAAGGTTTAATATGTAAATGATACTGAAGATATATTGTTGATGTCATAAGAATTTATAAACTTTGAGAGAACATGAAATCCTTTTTGAAACAGGAGTCTTGAAGCAGATAAAACTATGAATAACAGCATGCAGTTTTTGGGCTAAAAGAGCACTTTGGCTAGAAAAAGTCAAAGGCTACTTGTGGGACTTAAACCTGCATCTCCTGTAAACATGACAGGTGTTCTAGCAATGGTAGCTTTATTAGCTTTGGGATCTACTTTCCAAAAAAGAATTACATACACACACATGCCGAACTTGATGAATAATTGTTCAGATTATATAAATATCATGAATATATAAAACATAAAGCTATATTCTATAAAATTATTTATTACAGAATATTGTAAATTGATTTCATTTACCTATGACAATGAGTTTGATGTGGTAGAGGTGATATTTATTTTTATTGTGTTGGTAGAACTATGATGTGCTACTGGTCTTTGGTTTTCATTCATAGAAAGTCTTAAGAGATTGAGGAACGACTAGGTCAAAGGTAGGTGGGCCATCAATATCAGTAGATTTAACAGCTGCAGTAGGGTTGAGAGGAATTGGCTTGAAGAAGTTGTTTTAGTTGTTTAGCTTGCTGATGCTGCTTCTGGATAATGAATTCCCTTAAGGCTCTGAAATGTTGATAATGTTACTGAACATCAGTTTCTGTTGACAAATCAATATACAAAATAATGTTACCAAGGGATTCTCATACAACAGAGAGTTTAGGTTTTTTTGGGCAATTGTTTGTTGTCTTCATTATTTCTATTGTCACTAATGAAAACTTCAGTCACTATTTCTATTTCTGTTAACACTTAGCATTTAGTTCTGGTGTTGTCTGTGAGGTCTGGGTTGTCTCCTCTCAAGTAAATAATGAAAATCTCTTGTCTCAAATCCTTCAAAATTGTATTCTACCTCCATTTTGTACAGAAGTCTTTTTTTCCAAAACATAAATTGCCTTCAGTGCTTTTCATGAAGCTGCTAAGTTTGATATTGCAAACTTGAGGTTGTTGACATTATGAAGAGTTTTTGCTGTTGAATGTCTTCTGTAAAATCATCTCATTTAACCATGTGAACTTCCATCTAAATATTTTCATTAGTATAATTTCTTGTAGATTTCACTTGTATTTCGATCTATTAGTTGGCAGAACATCACTATATTTTACTGACAAGTTGATGAGCAGGTACCTTTCACCACATCAACAGAAAGCTTCAGACCATCTGGAATAAAATCTGAGAAAAAATAGCCATTAAAGATATGCATGTTGAACTACAGTTCCTTGAAATGGTAATAATGCACTTGTAAGTTGGTGCATTATCTCTTTCAAAACTTGCAGGTATGCTGACCTTTCCGTCAACTTTTACCTGAAAAGGTGCATGGTTTCTGTGTTCACACAGCATAATACTGAAACGTCTTTAATTTGTGACAAGATGTAGAGGCTTCATTCTTAAAAGCTTGGGTATTCTTGAGGGGCTACCACTTATATATCTTGGCTTCATCCCTGTTATACACTCGAGAAATTAAGAACTTGGGCTAGAAGCCATTTGACCTCTTCCTGAGTGGTTTGATTTCCTCAGATGATGCACTGGGTAATTTTATCAACAGTTCCATGGTGGTTTCTAAGTTACCAAAACTACTCTCCACTAACTTCAAAGTTCCTAATACCAACGTGATTAGCTAGCTTGGCAGTAGCACCTCCAGTTTTTATACCATGGACATTGTTACCATTGGGTCATTGATAGATAAACCATCTTGTCACTAACTTCTTAAGATTTGTATTTTTTGCAACTCTGATAATCTTTCTCACCCCAACAGAGTAAGGTACTTCTGTTTACAGATGTAAGCATAAAATTACCCTCACTCAAATGGTGTCAAAACAATGCAAAGACATAGAAAACAAACCTACACTCTCATACACATATGAATACATGCATGTGCACACACACACACACACACCTATTGTTAAGGCTTTGTTTTACAGGCAGATGCTCTTCCTTTCGTTAACTATTGCTAGGTTTTCAAGCATGAAATCTATCTTATGTTTTTGAAGGTGTGCAGTGAGCAGATGATTTGTAGACAGGAGAAATGACAACACCACCACCTCATGTCTTGTGACTTTTGTAGAGTACAAATGTAAACAAACACAGACACACATACAAGTGTGTGCCGAAAAGTTCATAGGCTGACTATGAAGGAGTGACGCTAGAGCTGTGAAATCTTGCATACATTATTTTCAACTCTTCCTATTAATAACTGCATAGTTTCTTTCCAGCTAAACTGACATTTGACTGTTCAAAGAAGACTTCAAAACTAGTAGCGACTTCTCTTAAAAATTGACAAAATTTTGCATTGTGGTGTTATCGAGTACCAACAGGAATAGGGTTTAACCCCCAAGGACATCCATGCTGATATGATTGCTACATTAGGGGATGGTGCTCCATCTTTATCAGCAGTGGAAAAGTGGCCAGCTGAATTTGGGAGGGGAAGAGAGAGTCTTGAAGATCATCCAAGATCTGGGTGTACCACAACTGCCACCACCAAGGAAAACATCGATCATGTTTACCACATGGTGATGGATGACAAGCAATTGATTATAAAGCAAATAAGAAAATCTATTAGCATATCCTGTGAGAGAGTTGAGAACATTCTGCACAATGAACTTGGCATGGTGAAGGTTTCTTTTGACACCTGATTAAAAGCACACCAAGCTCATCACATCAAAGCAAAAGCTGAGGTGGATCCAGCTAGTTTCCTTGAATGTTTCCTAACCCAGGATGAGTGTTGGGTTCATCATTTTGATGACTTTTTTTAACCAACAGGATGAAAACTTTTCACCAATGGGATCCAAGTACTTCAGTACTGATGGAAGAAGTGTGGGGGCCACAATGGGGGACTATGTTGAAGATAAAACCTCATTTGGTTACATTCTATGAGAGTATATTGATTAGCCTATGAATTTTTCAGCCAATCTTCATATAAGACTGGAATGCTTTGTTTTTTTTTTTTCCAATGAGGAAAAACTTTGATTAGGATCTAAAGGTAAACTGAAGGAATGACATATGCTTATGCAGAGACTCAAATTAGGTCCCAATGGTCATGCATACTAAGTTCTTGGCAACTGTGATGGTTCTGGGAGTCATCATCCAAGAGGACTGTGTCATACTTCCTCACTTTCTTTTACAGGGCTTAAGAGTCAATGCTGCTGTCTGACAGAGGTGTTGGAGAAAGTTGTGAGGTCTTGGATAGAGTATGCAATAGAAAACTGTACATCTTGCAACAAGACTGCACCATCTCATAGGGCTAGAACAACTCAAAGGTGGTTGTGTGCCAATCTCCATGGTTATGTTCTCCCAGACATTACCTCAGTCCACTGGACTACTACATATGGGGCATGGTCGAGAGAGAGGTCAATCAACACCCCCATAACACAATACAAACTCTCAAGTCCACCATAACCTGCACTGTGTCCAAAATTAGTTCAGGTATTTCAACACTTCTAACCAGGTATTGAAGGAGCCATTGTTGTTAATGGTGGATTCATTGAATAGGTGTGATAAAAGGATTCTCAAGATTATTTGTACCAATGTGTTTTTAAATACATCTTTGAGCTATGCGTTGTTTTCTAAATTCATACAAATGACCTAAAAAAACTGATACACTTTGTGGGTGTACATGTGTCTATATATATATATATATATATATATATATATATATATACATATATATATATGTTTAAACAACAATGATTTTGAAGCTTTGGCCAATTCACCTATTGTCAGACTGCAGTGCATTGAAGCTACTTGGCTTTATATAGTCTCTGTTGAATTAGAATCTTTCTTGGGTATGTAAGTTTGAGTGAAGTGGTAATTAGATTGTAGGGTGTGTTATAGAAAGGTGTTTTGGAGAAATTTTTATTGATTAAATTGGAGGTTATGTTATTGTTTAGAAGTTATGTATGTAGAACTTTGTAAGCAGATGTGGTCATTTAGGTGTGTCTCTTTTGGTAAGTTAGTATAGGATGTGCTATTAGTTTTAGTTATTTTTGATTTTATTGAATTTAATTCTGTAATTTAACAATATAAATGTCAAAGGTTCAAAGCTTAGACCAATGTTTAAAAACTTAGTAAGTGGGTGTGTCACCTTTTTTGCAATGGAATTTTTTGTGGTTTCACAAAAAAATGTTTTAACTAGTCAGTTTTTTTTTTGTTATAGGGTGTTTTCTGTTTTTATTTGGAATTCCATACCCAAGGAAGATTTTAACTCAATAGAGGCTATATAAAGCCAAGATTAGCTTCACAATATCGGTCTGATGATGACTTACCTGCCCAAACTTTAAAGTCACTGTCAATAATATTCTTGTTTAAGAATGATAAATTTCTACTCTACAAAAGTATAGAGTAACCTACAGGTTAATGTAAAAATTGTTTTTATTATAATTGAACATAAAAACAAACATTAATATGTATATGTATAGATGTGTATGTGGATATATATACAAAAGCATGCACTTTCTCCTTTCCCAACCTATTGCAATCAAAAATCAGTTTGTAAAGAGTTCTTTTCTCCACACATGCACACATCTATACTGTCCCTTCACATGTTGTTCTGAGCCAAGCTATTTCTGCCATCTGAACCTGCTACATATGAAGCATTTAGAATTTGTTGCCATTTGCTCAAGTTCCTCTCTTAGTAGCACTTAGTTAAAATGTAACTCTTTTTTGTCATTAATGCTAAATACTATAAAGGTTCATTTGGTTTTCAATTTTAATTTTTTCTCTATTCAGCAAAGTGAATGAGCAGAGAAAGTGTTAAGTTGAGAGGAGCTTTTAACCTTATCTACAAAGGACATGAAAGCCTTTGTAGTCCAGGCATATGAGGAATCCAAGATAGTGTGTTAGAAAGAAGACTGTGTTGATACAGACATGTGATGTGTATAGGTGAAGCTGTATAAAAAAGTACTGGTTGCTTAGAAAGTGGAACTTGTGGATGAGAGAGGTCTAGGGAGAAGAGAGATGAAGTGAAAATTGATCTCAGAATGTTGAGCTTCATGAAGAAGATGACAAAGATAGCAATGATTGATGATTTTGCAGTGCTTGGGAAGATTTGCTTATCTATGCAAGCATGAGGAAACTGGTATTGTAGAAGCATAATGTGGTATGCACACACTGGGTCCTCTACCCAATATGTCCCTGTCAAGTCTACAACTGCTGCTTTCCCTTTCATTTCACTATTACTCATCACTTCATCACTTTTCTGTCTACTGCATTATTATGCTGCTGTAAATAATGATTACAAAACCCGCTGCTACATATCATCAACCTTTCTGTACTGTCATTCATTATTCCTCTTTCTTCTGAGGCACTTCCTATTGACATCTGTCTCTTATTCTTACTCTCATACTCTTTGCTCAAATTTGCTATTGATCACTTTCTGTCCTTGTTCACTATTGACTATTGACTGCATTCACACCTTGTAAATGTATCTGACCACCCACACCTTTATTTCTATTCCTCATTCTTCTCACCTCACTCTCTCAATATTTATCTTCCTTTTCTAATCCTTCTGTCTCCATGCTTTCTTCTATTCATCTTCTTGAACATGTTACCTCTAGGATACACTCTGGCACTTCATCATCACTTACTAGGCTCTGTAGAGTGGTTGATACTAGGAAGAGTATCCAGCTGTAGAAACCATGGCAAAACTGAGACATTGGTGCAAGATGTGGTCCTCCAAGCCCACTTGATCCTGTTTAACTCCAATTCATGTCAGCATGGAAAGCTGATGTGAAATGAGGAATATAATATACAGAATTAAATGAGAATGTTTTGTGCATCAAACTTCAATGATGATACCATCACACTGGATTCCTTATAGTATCTAGCTGACATTTACTTTCAGCAAAATTATTTTTAAAGCAGTTGTATATTATCAACTCGATGTGACAGTCCCAATAAGGGAATCATACTGCTACTATTTAGCCCTAGGAAGCTGGACTGCTTCCTGTCGTCCTTGACACATTTCCTATGTCCTTATGTTTGTGAGGGGGAGACAAGCACCTCCACCCAGCTTAGCCTGCATTGAAGGACATGTTTCTGAGTCTTTGCTCGTCATCAGCTTGAAGTAGCATGACAGGAAGTGGTCCAGCTTCCTAGGGCTAAATAACAGCAGTATGATTCCCTTATTGTGACTGTCACATTAAGTTGACACTATACAATTGCTTTATCATAACACTGCTGCTTAAGTCTCTCTGAGATTTACAATTAGATCATTTCTAAAATTATTTTTGTTGTTCAAATAGTAATTTTGTAGGAATATACTTTTACATGGCCCTTGAAGTGCAGAGCAACTGGTTATAATATCAATACTATTTCATTTAACCAGCAACAACATGGAATATCAGTGCTTATACACTGACACACATATATAAAATTATTTTTCAAATTTTCATAAGCTCCTGTGGGATTTTACTCAATAGCTATATTAAGTTTATCATTACCCCTGTACAAATTAGATTGCATTGTATCCTATAAATTTAGTCCTCACTACTCTATGGCGTATTTGTTTGTCAATATGAGCAAGTGTTTCTTATATAAACCTTCCTCTCCTTGTCAGGCACATCAATTTTGGATTCTTGTTGCCAAAACCTTTTCAAATTAGCAAAATAGACTGCATTGAAGTATTAAGTAGTTCCCATTGGATTGCTTATACATAAGGCAGTAGGATGTAGTTTGAGGTACATGTAGTTGCTATCTCTATCTGGTTTAGCTCATTGATGTTAATGTCATTCTTGATTGACCATTCTTATGCAAGGCGTTCTTCCTCTGGCTTTTGTGTTCTTTTCCCAGGCGCTGAATACAGGGCATGGAGAAGCACATCGTTCAGTTTTGTTCATTCATTATATAATATGAATATACTCTTCTTGGTAGCTTCAAGACATAATGCTATAATTCTGAGTATGGTGCAGCTCATTATACCCAATTTTTTGTGGTTGATATAATTGTTGAGAATGTTGTTGCTGTGGTTATTGCTATTATTGTTGTTGCCAAAGTTATTTAATCCCAAGTTGGTTCAGATTGAGCATTTCAGTGGTTAAAAGGCTTTCCAATTGTAACCATCCCATTTTTTATTATATCACATATTTGTAGCATTGTGTAATGTATCTAGCATTGTTCAAACTGGTAGTGTTTGATATGAGGGAGGATTAATTACTATTTATAGCTGGTGAAGATGACTACCCAGGTGTTCTCTTTTTGCCTCTTATGTTAATGATTAGCCCTGGGTTTGGCTTTAATTGAGCAAACTTAGCAAAATAATTACTTCTGTACAAAATCCGTTTTTTTTTTTTTTTTTAAGAAAGTCTAAGTTATCCAGTGGATCATTCATGTTGCATACCCACTGCACTAAAAAAAACCCTTTGTAAAACAAAATTATCATGGTTTAGTATGAAAGATTTGGCTACTATTTCTAGCTGGTTGTGAGATCAAATGTTGGAATGATATGTTAGTAAATTGAAACTATAACTTTTACAATTTGTGACCACTTTCCTATCTTTATAGCTGTCTCTCATCTATGACTGTTACTTCTCTTTCTCTGCGTGTCTCCCATTTTTTTGTATTCCACTTTTGCTTTCCTCTTCCATGTTTTCTCAGTACTTAAAATATGCACAGTCTTTCAGTGGACATGCAAATCTTAAAGTTTCTTAGTTGCATATATGTCCATGGTATTTCTATATCTGACTTGGGCTAGTTATTATGTTACTGGTTGAACTCATAGATGAACAGATGACTGAAGGACAGGACAAGAATGTACACTAGACATAATGCCTGATTGTTTTTTTCTATTACTCTTGTCAATCTTTTTCATTGCATTATTGGATTACTCACTTGAGTTCTTTGAGCTGGTATATAGATAAAATCTTATATAATATTACCCAACTTAAAAGTACCATTCTGTATGGTAATGGATTGCCAATTAATGCTGAAAATAAAGCCACTACATTTCTGCCTATTTTCCGCTTCAAGTCTGTACACATTCTTAATTCTACCTGCTCCCCATCACATGCATGCCATTGTCAAATGCATACACTTCTCTGAATGGTCTTGACTGCACTTTCCATAACTCTATCTTTTTGAGGTCATAATGTTACATATGGAAATCTCTCTGATACTGTCAACTATCACCAATTGCACTCACTTCTATCATCTTGAAGGTGACTGAAATAGTTGTAACAATCTCTTGCATTGACTTAAATCTTTCTCTCATGTTCCAGTAACTGTTGATAATTTCCACTGAAATATATTATCTGTGAGAACCTTGGTGAAAAGATGCATTGACATCACAAATCTTTTGACTGTGTTTCAGTCAACCATTAAGTTACTTGTCTATTGACTCTATCAGTCTCTCATCTCTTGGTTTAGAAAGCTTTCTTTTGGAGCCTATGATTACAGCGAATGTTTAAAAGGATTTTTGACCTCTATTCTATCAACCCCCATGTAACTCAGCATCCACTTAGTTCTCATGCTCATCCTTCTGTATATTGATTACCTACTTGCTGTTACTTGTGACTTTCTTATGTAAATATGTCATCAACATTCAACCTAAATACCTTAAACCAGACTTGCAATACTTCCATGAATAGAAAACCGGTAAACCCCCTTTAATTGAGACATGACAACCTAATTTCCTTCAGCAGGAACAATGCATATTCACTACCCTGACAAAGGGAACAATATTGTATTTCATCCATCCTATTCAACAACAACTAAAACCTTGAAAGTTGCTAGAAGTGCTGGGTTTCTGTAATGAAACGTCACAGTGCCTGCTCATTGCCAAAATTGCATCTCAGAGACTAGACTTTTAGGGCTAGAGAATTGCTTGGCCCTGATAAGTTAGTACTCTGCAAAGCCCAATGCCACCCACATTGGAATACTACCCTAATATATAGGAAGGAGCTGCTGCTATCTGTATGAATGTATGAGACTGCATCCAAAATGCTTCACTTACAAGCGTGTTACAACCACTGCCCACAAGTCCTTTTAATTAGGTTGTCTGTATTACCATCATCTAATCCCACTTGAAACACCCATCTTTTCCTTTCCTTGTTGTTCCTATTGTATATTATCTACCAAATCCCTAATTAAAAGTTTTTTCCAGTTCTTCTAGAATTGTCTCTCTTCCTGTATTTTCCTGCAGACAACAGTCTAAGTTCAAGTTGAACACTGATTGCAGCAACTGTACTAGTTTGAGAAAGCCTGCAAAGGTCCTCTATGTACAGTATGATCATATTAGGTCAAAAATGTCCTCTCCCTCCCTCCCTCTCTCTCTCTCTCTTTCTCTCTCTCTCTCTCTCATACATATATATATATATATATATATATATATATATTCTAGCTGAGGTGCCTGGTAATACCTGGGAGCACAGATATTCCCAGTACCCATTACAATTCCTAATTTCTCTCAGATGAAAAATGAAATCAAGACATAGGACAGATAATAGAAGGCGTAAACAAATTCATTCATGAAACAATAATACAAATAAGTTTTCGAATTGGAAAATGACAATCGTTTGGTCAGATGAGTGGAAAGCTGCAAATATATAATCAATGGAAACACCGAGAAGGGAATTGTAAAGAAATGCTATGAAAAAAAAGAACATTAAAGTTTGAAAAGTAAACAAAAATTTATTTAGAGAAAAGAGATTTTATTCTTACAAAAACAGCTGGAGGGCAGGGGTGACAACGTGGTGGTCACAAGAGGAGGGAAAAAAAGCGTCCGAAAATGACAATTTTTATCATTTTTGGGTGAATTCTCTTGCAACCCAAGAGAAAATTTTAAGTGCACATGCACTTAATTTGATGACTGTTTCATGGGTATAGTTCCACTGATCGTGAGAATTGAATATCGATTGCAATGGTTAGAATCGACAATTTTAAGTGCAGGTGTTAAGAAAATACATGTTGCGTGTTTTAGCACAATGTGGCAACATTTTGAATCAATAATTTTAAGTGCAGATATTAAGAAAATACATGTTACAGCAACCTGAGAATGCTGAAATAATTGAATATTTTAACCCCACAACAATTTAGGCCAAATTTCGTTAATCAGTTAATCAAAAATCATCTTGCACTTTGCTTGAGTGGCCTAGGTAAAAATTTACCTCAATCCATCTTTAGCGCATATTTCATCTGTGTATAAAACTTCAAGAAAACTGGTTGAAAACTTTAAAAGTTATGGCAGAAAATAACATTCATATGAGAATTTGCATTGAAATGTCTTATTGATTTTTGAAAAATCAATGTTGATTAAAAATAAAATTTTTTTTTAAATTCCCAGTGCGTAAGTGACTGCATAGGCATAAGCCCCCCCACACATGTCAAGTTTCATTAAGATCGGCTGGATAGCCTCGGAGGAGTTAAAGTAACAAATTCACACACACA
>NC_068991.1:47334021-47340028 GCF_001194135.2 Octopus bimaculoides | reverse complement strand
TCTCTCTCTCTCTCTCTCTCTCTCTCTCTCTCTCTCTCTCTCTCTCTCTCTCTCTCTCTCTCTCTCTCTCTCTCTCTCTCTCTCTCTCTCTCTGCCATATATGTATATAGATTGATCATTGCCACCGATGCCCAATCACTCCCTCATTACACTCAACATTTTAATTGAACAATGTTACTCATTCGTCAGACATATTCAATACATTTATCTTTGCTTACTGAAAATGTTCTGCACTAATTATTATCTCTGTTCTGTTGCCATATAAAACCATATTTCTTGCACAGACTTTGTACTGCCTACTCACTTGTATGGAGAAAAATACTCTTTGTGCCAATATTAGTAACAGTTTCTTGAAATTATTCCTCTGCTAGTAAACTCCCAAAGGAACTCTCCTGAACAGGATCTATTTGCCATTACCAGTGAGTCTGGTTTTCTTTATCTAGCCGATTCTACTAACAATTATTCCTACATGTATTATGTTCTGGTTTCATCAGTCTGCTAAACACCCCAATAGACAATCTGTGTACCCACTACTTGCACTACTGCTACATAAGGAAACAAAAAATTAGTGAAAAAAATTGATTTCGAATATGTGTGGTTGAGCAGTATGGTCTTTTCACTGTAGTGTGAACTGTTGCACAAAACACAGTTTATGTAGCCAAAATGGCAGCTCTATTGCTTGAATAGGTTAGCCTTATTGATTATCTTCTGATTATCTTCAGCCATTGTTTTCTGCTATTTTAAAGATGTCTGTTAATAAGTTTCTACTTGACTCCTAGTGTAAATATTAAGAATTTTGTTATACTTACTCTCTCTTTCATTCCTCTCTCATTCCTCTCACTTCTTCACTTATCCCATCTACTCCTTTTATTTATCTCTTTCACTACACTCTCTCCCATCTGTTTCCCTGACCATGCCCTCTTCAGTACCTTCATCTTTCTCTCTCTCTCTGACACATTAGGTCTTTGTTGCCAGGTGGCAGATATCACAAAGCTTCATCTGCAGTATTTATGGTAACACTATATTTATTTTAGTATTCAATTAATATGTTTACACTAGTTCATTGACCATGTATGTAGATGTATACTTTAACATATACATAGGCAAGTAAACACAGGGGGTGAATATGTACACAAACACACACACACACACACTCGTGCACATTAGTAGCTTAATCTGATAAGGAAACTATTTTTGAGTATTTAGAGAAAACTATTTACACCTCAAAAATTTAAATTATTCAAGAAAAATTACACCCAAATTAAATGAATAAAGTCAACTTTATTATTAAGAGTTGATTTGAATATGGTTTAAAATGTTGTTTGGAACAAATAGAAAACATTCATTTTTGACTTTTTATAGCATTATTGAGTTGGCTGTGTAGAGAGGTCAGTGTCAATGATATCATTTGACCTTATACTTTAATTGCATTTATTATTGTGAAGCTAGGCACAAGTAATAGGCACAAGTAGGACTGTAGTTTAGAAGTTTACTTTGCAACCACAGGGTTCTTTGTTCAATCCCACATACACAGCACTTTGACTAAGTGTTTTCTCCCACAACCTCTGCTTGTCCAATATCTTAGTGAAATTTTCTGGATTTTTGTTTCATGACTTAGGCTTCTGGGTGTGGTGCATGTACTACCTGTTATGCTATATAGTGTGCTGTTTTAAAACATTTTTGTAGTTTATTCTAGTTTGTTGTTGAGAGATTAGGGAACCAGGTAGGGCTGGCATAATCCATGACAGATCTAATATGTTGTTTGTACATCATGTTTCTTTCTATTGGCCAAATGGGGTGTTTGTGATTGCTTTAAGTATGCAGGTGTTTTGCATTTTTTCTTTTGTTTTCTATGCATTGTAAATGTGTTTTGTGTGTATGGTGACTGTTCCAAAAGTGTTGTTTATAATTCCTAGTGTTCTTGTCTTTTGCATGTATGTTCATGTTATTGAATGTGATGGTTGTTTGAATTTGAGTTGTTTTGTTGTGAGTTCATAGCGGTTTCAAGGGATGATCAGAGTCTGTGAAAACAGCTCCCATCTGTATTCGTAAGCCACCATTTATGACTGGTGGCAAGTCATCCTCATGTTATGCCTTCTTGCCACGGGATACCCTCAGACGCAATTGAGCACCACCAGGAAGCCACCGGATTCCCAGAACAGATGCTGCCTGGAATTCACCATTGCCCTCCAGTTAGCTGCGTTGCAACCCTAGCACAGCAGGTGTTAGACCTGTTTGCTTTGGGTAGCCTTACCAGGGACTCAAAGTCCCCAATGGCATAGCTCTGACACTCACTCACTTAACCTTCCCACCATGATGAGGTCAAGGGTGGGACTTTTAGGAAATCTAATTACCAGGCACTTGTTGTATGGTTCTCCTCTATGGTTGTGAGACCTGGCCAATGTGTATTGCTGATCTCCAGAAGCTGGAGGTCTTTGATCACTTTTGTATTCATCTTCTCTGACTGCGTATCTCAAACTGCTTTCCAAACCAACAACTTTATGCTCACTGTGGTCTCTCACTTCTTGAGGGAACTCTTCTGATGAGGAGACTATGGTGGTTTGGTCACTGCATTGCAGCGACCCCTTGACAAACTCATCTAGAAGGCTGTAGCACCAGATCCTGCTCCAAGTTGGCATGAGTGGAGAGGTGGTTAGCTGAAGACGTGGCTCACGACAGATATGGAGCTTGTTCCCAGTCCTTGAGTCTTTGGTGTTCATTGCAAGAACTGGGAATGGCTTCAACATGCTGCAGAATCAGCTGCTGACCGATGTGCATAGGAGCTGGCTTAACCCCACCCAGGCGAATGCTGTTATAAGGAAAAACAAGATTGTTTGTATTTGATGTTTTCTGATGTTGCTGGATGGAAGGGAGTTAGTGGGTTTGGTCGGTGCTACTTTTGAATCTGTTATTGTGGAGTCAGGTTTCTCAGAGGAGCCAGAGTAGTTGTACTATAGTATGTGAAGAATAATGGGAGGTTGTGTGATGTCATCTGCATATGACCTTGTCAATGTGAGATGGTCATGTAGGTATAGGTTGAAAAGTGTGAGTGTGAAGATGATCCTTGTAGTACTCAATTCAGGAAATTTCAAGATCAGGAAGTGTTGTTCTTGTATATTACATAAGCTTGAGAGTCTTGACTAGTTCTTTGGTGGCCAACATTTTGTGCTATTTTTTCAGGTGGTGTTGAGTGCTAGTATGAGTGGCTAGTAAAGAATAGAATTGAAAATTTGCTGGTGTTGATAGTATTTAGAACAGTACTTGTGAAGGGTTTTTTGTTGTAGAAACTAGCTTTTATTTTCTGTTTGTGGGGTTTTGAATCTATGTTATGATTTGGAGAGGTAGATGTGTGGGTAAGTAATGTCAAAGATTAGCCTTTCTAGAATTTTTGAGGGTATGTATTGGGAGGGTGATGGGTATGTATGATGTTACTAAACTTGGGCTTTTAGTTTCTTTAGAATTATATTCCTCAGTTTCCAAATACTCGAAATTTCACAGTATTGGTACCAGTTGTAGTTGTTGGTAAATGCAGTGATTCCCTCATTACACTTACCAAAATGGGTTTGTGATTGTGTTTGATCCTGAGAGCTACTGACCAGATCTGTGGATGGTGCAAAGTCCCTTCTTGACCTAAAATAACATGGTGGTGGAACAGTGTAGTTGATAGAGCCATTAGGGAAAAGAAACAGGCATGGAAGGACCGGAAGAATGTTGGTAGCAGGGAATTGTATCAGATTGCCAGAAGGGAAGCGAGGAGGTAGGTTTACTTAGCCAGAGGGGAAGTAAAGAAAAAATTTGCCAGTGTTCTGCGTCATGAGAACCAAAGACTTGAACTGTTTCGTGTCGCAAGACAGTGTGTGAGAGAGAATCGTGATGACATAGAGGAATGTGTTCGCATGGATGATGGCTCACTTGCATTTAATGAGGCTGCAAAGAGAGAGACTTGGAGACGCCACTATGAAAGGTTACTAAATGAAGAGAATGAATGGAAGAAAGAGAGTCTGCTGAATGTCAACCCAGCAGAGGGACCAGCTATCCGAATTAACAGTACTTTGGTAGATAAAGCAATTAAGGGTATGAAGACAGGGAGAGCCCTCGGCCCATCATAAATCACTGCAGAGATGCTTAAAATATCTGGCGGTGTCGGCTATAGTCTAGTCACCCATATAGTCAATCAGTTGATACATGAAGGAGTCATCCCCAATGACTGGTGTAACAGCACCATAGACAACTGCCACAAAGGTAAAGGTGATGTATTAGATATGAATAATTACAGAGGTATCAAATTGCTGGATCAGGTAATGAAAGTAACGGAGAGGGTCATAGCTCAACTAATTAGGGAGAGTTAGTTTAGACGAGATGTGGTTTGGGTTTGTGCCAGGGAAAAGCACCACTGATGCTATATTTCTGGTTAGACAGCTGCAGGAAAAATACCTAGCCAAAGATAAACCTCTGTACCCGGCTTTTGTTGACATGGAGAAAGCCTTTGATGGTCCCCCTATCCCTTATCTGGTGGTCAATGCAGAAACTAGGGATAGTTGAGTGGTTAATGAAAGCTGTACAAACCATGTACAGGGATGCTGGCAGTAAGGTGAGGGTTGGCAACGAGTAAAGTGAAGAATTTTGGGTAGGCATAGGGGTCCACCAAGGATCAGTCCTCAGCCCCCTCTTATTCATCAATCCTCCAGACAATAACGGAGGAATTCAAGACAGGCTGTCCCTGGGGCTTCTCTATGCTGATGACCTTGCTCTAATAGTTGAGTCACTATCAGAACTAGAGAAGTTTCAGGTGTAGAAGCAAGGTCTAGAATCGAAGGGCCTTAGAGTCAATCTAGATAAAACCAAAGTCTTAATAAGTAGAAAGGCAGACAAATCACTTCAGGTAGATGGCCCTGCTCGATCTGTAGAAAAGGTTTAGATAGAAACAACATAAGATGTACCCGGTGTAAGTTATGGACACATAAGAAGTGCAGCAATATCGAAGAAAGGCTAACTGGGAAGATAGTTTTTGTGTGTGGCAAATGCTCAAGGGCAATAAACACTGAAATTATGCAGCAAACAGCTTCTGTCACATGCCAGGGGGAAAAACTAGAAGTAGTTGATAGCTTCCGCTACCTAGGTGACCAAGTCAGTAGCTGGGATGGATGCTCTGTGTAGCTGCTAGAATAAGAACAGCCTGGGTAAAGTTCAGAGAGCTCCTACCTCTGCTGGTGACAAAGGACCTCTCACTCAGAGTAAAAGGTAGACTGTATGATGCATGTATGTGAACAGCCATGCTACAGTGAAACAAGGGCCGTGACTGCTGAGGACATATGTAAGCTTGCATGAAATGAAGCTAGTATGCTCCACTGGATGTGTAATGTCAGTGTGCATACATGACAGAGTGTAAGTGACCTGAGAGAAAAGTTGGACATAAGAAGCCTCAGATGTAGTGTGCAAGATAGACGACTGTGTGATATGTGTTGTGTATGGACTTGGACAGCTGTGTGAAAAAGTGTCACACCCTAGCAGTAGAGGGAACCTGTAGAAGAGCTAGACCCAGGAAGACTTGGGATGAGGTGGTGAAGCACGATCTTCGAATGTTGGGCCTTATGAAGATGACAAGTAACTGAAACCTTTGGAGATATGCTGCACTTGAGAAGACTTGGCAAGCCAAGTGAGATCATAATCGTGGCCTATGCCAGTGCAGCATAACTGGCCCATTTAAGAGTACCCTTCAATCATTGGGCAATAAACTGCACTTGAGAAGACCTGTTGAGGCAAGTGAAGTCATTATTGTGACTGATGCCAGTACCACCTGATTGGTACTTGTGCCGGTGGCACGTAAAATGCATCATTCGAGCATGGTCGATGCCAGTGCCACCTGTCTGGTCCCATACCAGTGGCTCGTAAAAAGCATCATTTGAGTGTGGTCATTGCCAGTGCCGCCTGACTGGCTCCTGTGCCAGTGGCACGTAAAAAGTACCGTTTGAGTGTGTATAATGGGGATTGTATTTTTTTTTTTTTT
>NC_068991.1:47332548-47333921 GCF_001194135.2 Octopus bimaculoides | reverse complement strand
GTGTGTGTGTGTGTGTATATATATATATGTGTGTGTGTATATATATATACTGCAGTGCCTCTTGATGATGGTGGCATCGTTGAATTCTGAAAACCTTGATATTCATTTCTTCATGGAACTTGTTTCATTGTGCCTTTTTGAAGTTGGTATTTTGCCTTCTCCATTGATTGTGCAAGTGTCTTGTAATGATAATTGGTGGTCTGAGGAAAGTTGCTTACTAAGTGGTTGTAGTTGTTTGGTGTGTGAATCGAAAGTGATGTCTGAGGAAGAGTTATCGTAGTTGATTTGGTGAGGCATGTGTTTTGTGTTAATTACTTAGTATATGAAAGAAGTTAAGTTGTAATGGTACTTCTTGTTATCTGTATCGGTTGAAACCAAGAGGTATTGGGCTTATTGCTTATTGAAGCACCCTTGCCTCCCATGATGTTGTATTAGTGTTGTAGTTGGGTGTGTAACTGGGTGGGGTGATGAGGTGCACATGTATACATTTATTATGTATTTCATGTTTTTTTTTTTTAATTTGAAAGCCTGCATTTTTAGGGTAGTGCCTTCTATTTGTCATCATTTTATGTCTATTTTCCAGCTAGTGTGAGTTCGATAGGTCATCGTAGTTTGAGTCACCTCTCATTGGGAGCTACTGTTTCCAAAGACTAGGTGCTCACACATGCCATTTGGTTGGTTTCTATGACTGGAGATCCTTTCTATTGCCAACCACTTTACAAAGTGTACTGGATGCATTTTCTCATTATACCAATGCCAGAGAGGTTCTTGGTGAGCAAAATTATATCATTAGTAATAGTATGGTAGCTGACTAAACATGTCCCAGCCATGGGCATAATCACTTGTTATTGAAACAGTGAATTTAAAATGGTTGGGATATGATTGGAAGGAAATATGTTTGTCATCTCTAGTAAATTGTGTAACTATACAGTGGTTCACTTGTTGGCTCATTATGTTTATTGGCAAATGTTGAGAATGTATGAAAAAAAAAAGGTAGAAAATTGTTAACCAAGGTGGTGAGCTGGCAGAAGCGTTAGCACGCCAGGCGCAATGCTTAGTGGCATTTCATCTGCCGTTATGTTCTGAGTTCAAATTCCGCCGAGGTCAACTTTACCTTTCATCTTTTCGGGGTCGATAAATTAAGTACCAGTTACGCACTGGTTTGATGTAATCGACTTAATCCCTTTGTCTGTCCTTGTTTGCTCCCTCTATGTTTAGCCCCTTGTGGGCAATAAAAAAATAAGAAAATTCTTAATCTGTTTGTTGTGAATTACTTTAATTGGATGTGTTTCACTTAATTTTAAATTTTCAATAATTTTTGTCTTCATTTCTAGGGTGTAGGAGAACAATAGATTAAAGATTTATTTTGCTGT
>NC_068991.1:47331304-47332538 GCF_001194135.2 Octopus bimaculoides | reverse complement strand
AGAAATTGAGTTAGCAATTATAAAACATTAAAATAAATGAGGGAGGGAGGGAGGGAATGCATATTGGAGGCATTGAGTTGAAGTATCTCATTTCAACTTTTCTGTTCTGTCTGCTGTATGTTTAACACTAATTGATTTTATTAAGAGCCAATTGGACCTGATCTCATTTATGCTTTTTAATGACACAAATCCAGTTGTCACATCTCTGAATTTTGTCAGATGATGTATATTTTTATACACAAACATATATTTTGGTTAAGATAAGTAATATTGTAAATAGTTGGCTAATAAATAATTTACTAATTGAAAATTAATTAATAATTAACGATAATTTATTTTAAATTATTATGCACCATTAATGCTATTTAAATACCTATTCTGTTGACTGGTGGCACAATATGGTATTCAAACGTCATATGTTACAACAAAGTTTGTGAGTGCAGTTCTAACAAAAGTATGTGGGTTTGCATGGCAATGATCTTTGGTCTTTCCAGATACACTTAGAGCTGTTGTTTGAATAACTCAAAATAATGGAGAAGATAGCTGGAAGATGACTTGGTCATGTTTACTCAAAATGTTAACTCTAATCAGCAACAAGGGTTAACTGATAGCTCTTGTCACTGATTAGAGTTTTTTGATTTTACTTCACATTTCTCTTGGCACTGGTAAAATAAGTGCAAACAACAAATTATGTAATTCAGAATGGTTGCATGGCCAACGTGAATGCACATCTGTAGACATTCCTGTATATCAATATCTTGCAAAATGTGAAGTTGATTGTCAGGAAAGAAGGAGTTATTTTCTGTAATTGCTGTCTAACCTTGTTAAAAAGTTGTCAGTCAATGGTAGTCTCATGGCTGTTGATCTACTACTAGGTACCAGAACGCACACACGGACATATACACTCGCACACATGGGCACACACGCACATAGGCGGCACACGCACATTGGCACATACGCACATCGGCGGCACGCGCACATGGGTGGCAGGCAGGCGCACATGGGAGGCAGGCAGGTGCACATGGGGTAAGATGTTCAACTTCATTAGAATGTTCCTTGTGCCATTGAGTAACAACTTCAGCTGTGTGAATTGGTGCATTATCATCCTGAAATATTGCTTTTCCCTCCTGAAACACTTCCGCAACCATAGGATGAATTTGATCAGATAAAATCCTTAAATAGTCTTGACTATTAATTCTGCTATGAAGGGAAACCATTGGGCCAGTGGATTTCT
>NC_068991.1:47317746-47330719 GCF_001194135.2 Octopus bimaculoides | reverse complement strand
ATCTCTTTGAAAGTCCAATAGATCTGTTATTTTAATGAATTTTAATTACCTTTTTCTAATGATATCTGAAAAGAAACAGCAATTTTAGCAAAACATTAAGCAACATCATCATCATCATCGTTTAACGTCCGCTTTCCATGCTAGCATGGGTTGGACGATTTGACTGAGGACTGGTGAAACCGGATGGCAACACCAGGCTCCAATCTAATTTGGCAGAGTTTCTACAGCTGGATGCCCTTCCTAACGCCAACCACTCAGAGAGTGTAGTGGGTGCTTTTACGTGTCACCCGCACGAAAACGGCCACACTCGAAATGAAAAATAAACAAGCTTTTGACAGTTTTATAGATATTTCATAATTATGATACTAGTTGTTTCCACTATTTTGTCCAACCCCTGTATGTCCTCTTTACTTGGATGGGAGAATGGAGGTGGTGGAGAAATACAGTAAAATGTAATTGAAAGCCTAGTCAACCTAGGAAGAAATTGAATCATCTGATCCAAGACTTATAGGCCTTGAAGTCCTTATCTAGTTCAGTATTCTCTTTCTATATTTAAGTAGCTTCTCTTACCTTGCCAGTCAGTACGATTCACAGCACTAACGACTTTTACCAAAAATGATGAAAATCCAAGTCGTTCTTGATATAGTTTCATACAGCAAATACCAGAATTAGAGAGACTCTTACTTTTCACTTTCGAATTCTTCTTGTTACTCTTTCATGATGATGATGATGATAATGATTCTTAATTTCAGTACTGTTTCTGCTCTTTCAATAATATCCCTTTGACAGCAGTATATAGAAAAAAATTTTCATTTTAAAAAAGATTTATTTTTTTTAATATACATTTCAGACTATTATGACATCCAAGAACAGAAAGGCTTCTTTGAAGAGAATTTCTCACATATATACTATATATTTTACGATGTCTTTGTCAATGTTGAGACTGAATTGAAGCAAAGAGGTTTGTAAACTTACACATTGATCTCATTTTGATAATTGCTTTCTTTTTAATCTGTTTCAATTCAATTTTCTTAAGGTAGCTTATATTAAACTTGTTCACAAGCATACAGTAAGAAAAGAAAAAAAATGAAATGCTTAATATAACATATATTGTTAATCTCATGTGCATAAAATACAGTTCAGAAAATCAATTTCTTTATTATATTTCTATCTTTGTAACAGCCAGTAAGTCTCATCGAGAAGAACTTGAAGCTATTCTCCAGATTTTTGAGGTTAGTATTTCAGACTTTGAATGCTTTACTTTTTTTTTTTTTTTAATTCTTGTTTCAGTCATTTTGACTGCAACCATGCTGGAGCAAACCTTAAAGAGTTTTTTTTAGTTGAACAAATCGGACCCCAGGACTTATTCTTTGTAAGCCTAGTACTAATTCTAGCAGTCTGTTTTACTGAACTGCTAAGTTACGGGGATGTAAACACACCAACATCAGTTGACAAGTTATGATGGGGTGGGGTGGGGACACACACACACACGCACACACACACACACACACACATGATGGCACTTATTTCAGTTTCCATCTACCAAATCCACTTGTAAGGCTACAGTAGAAGACACTTGCCCAAGGTGCCACACAGTTGGACTTAACTTGGAACTATGTGGTTGAGAAACAAACTTCTTACCACTCAGCTATGCCTGTGTCCTTGCTTTAATTTCTATTTTCATTTTCTGAAGCCATAGCTAAACATTTGTCTCCCATCTCTAAACAGTTATCCACTTTCAATATTTCTGTCATATAAGCAAAAATTTTTGATATGACTCAACAAGAGAACAAGGGAGCTTTTATGTATGCTGTTTAACCTCTTAACAAAATAGCCAAGTTTTATGCCAAACAGTATTCCTATTGTTTTAAATGATGACAATCACATGTTTTAAGAGTCTTAATGCAGGGGTTTTCAAACTTTTTGACTTGCGGACCCCTTTATATTTCAGGCTTTACCTTAGGGACCCCCTTATAAACGCTTATGAAATTTATACATAAACATTTGCTTAAAATAACATATTTTTATATTTATTTATTTAACAGTATTTAACAAATAGGTTTATTGTCAATTAAAAGATTTCGATTAAAAAACATATATAAAATCAAATTGCCCATAAAAAGCATTTGCTGTCTACGGACCTCCTGTCTTGTCCTTGCGGACCCCCTGTGGTCCACAGACCACAGTTTGAAAACTCGTGTCTTAATGTGTTTCAGATTCAACATAAATCAATAGGTTAGTCCCTGTGTAAGCTGCTCAGCATACTTGTATTACAATTGAGCCAATCTTTGGAGATAGTCCTTAATATTTTAATTGCCATAACCTGTATTTTGTGGGATAGCATGTTTTGATAACACTATTTAATACAAAAAGGAATGTTGCGCCAGAAGATCAACTAAAAGATCACCAAAGCTATCTCTGCCGGATCTGACCTATAGCCATGTCTTCAGTTACTTATCATGGTACTGCTGACTGAAGCAAACAGTCATCAATGACTGCACAAATAGAACACACAACATTCTTCCCAGGCACTTGTCAAATATCTTCACTGATTGGTGGATGCTGTGGTGTTATACTGAGCATTGATTTGGGACTATATATTTAGCTGTCTGGGAGAATAAAGCAGTTTTGAAGTTAAACTTTGAATTTCCTCCTACCCCCAGTAATCAGACTTTAAGATGAGGGCACTTCTAGAATACATAGTAGCTTTGTTAGTGTAGTTGGTGGTTGATTTGTTATTATTGACTACTTCTCCATCAAGTGAAGCTTTGTGTTAGAGAGGCATGCATCACATGTCTCTGGTATGAAACTTCAAGCAATGCGAAAGAAATTAACTTGAACAGTATTTTTTTTACTTTATTAGATACATTCATGCATACATAAGGTATGTTTACATATGTCAGGTATTGTGTGTGTGTGTGTGTGTGTGTGTGTGTATGTGTGTGTATGTGTGTGTGTGTATATATATATATATATATATATATATATAATAAATAATAAGTCTAAGGGTAGCTAAAAATTAAGAAATTTCATTACTACCAGTGGTGTAGCAAGAAGAAAATTAGTCAACAGACTATATATTATTCATGTAAAGTACTGTACATTTAATACACTTTAGAGATGCCCATAAAGGGCATCTAACCCGCTAGAAAGAGCAGCCAAGGCTCTGCGCCGCAAAAAAGGGATAATTTCGAAATTATCCCTTTTTTGTGGTGCAGAGCCTTGGCTGCTCTTTCTAGTGGGTTAGATGCCCTTTATGGGCATCTCTAATGTGTATTAAATGTACACTACTTTACATATATATATATATACATATACATACATATGTGTATATATGTATATATGTGTGTGTGTGTATATATAAGCAATAGTAATAATGTAGAATATGGTGACTTGTTCATCACCAAAATTTATTTCCTTTATTTTACAATTTCATACAACATATTTTTATGGTTATTACAACCTACATGTGTTTCCACTGCTCAGAGTATGGGCAGTTGCACATGCAACTGGGCATAATTTTCAGTGCAGCTTCATTCAGGGTCTGTCCATTAGTTTGTTTCAAAGTGAAACTAGTTAATTGATAGAACTTGAATGAAGCTGCACAGAAAATTTCTCGGAGTGACAGAAATCGATGTTTCATCATTGTTTTGATTTATCAATGCCAAATATCATTAAGTCAAAACAATGACAAAACATTGATGTATGTCTCTCGGAGAAAGGATCTGATGTGAGTTGTCTTGTTTGACACTGATTTACTTTCAGGTGTTTGTTTTCACCTGGCGCATACAAAATATATTCTCTTATCACTAAAAACTGCAGCTGACCCATGCACTAACAACACCCATACCTTGTGTATGTGTATTCGATTTTGTTTGTATAACTTGGGCTGCTTCTAATTCATATTTGAATATATATATAATATGTACATACATACATAATATATTTATTTACACATACTCTTTGGTGTGTATCTTGTTGAAGTATGTTCTTGGTTTAATATAATCTGTGGGTTACTTATGTTTTTTTTTTTCATTTGTAGAAAATTCTAGTTCTTTTACCTGAGAAGATTCACAAAAAATGGATGTTTCACAATATTGGTAAGTTGTAATAAAACAATTTTCAACCAATTGATGAGCTCTTTGCAATAGTTTTTATAAAGAGTTTTAACACTTCAGTATGTTTTAGTAGTTTTTCTGGTCAGTGAGATGCTTTTTTAGATGTTTGGGTGTGATTTAAGAGAGACGTGATTATTTCTTGCAAATCAAGAGCATAACGGCTCTCTCGTATGTTTGTTTAACTGTTTCTATGTAGTATAGATGTCTTGCATTCACTGTTCTGGATTCAGTCAGTGTTCTGTAACTTTGGTTTCTTAAAGAAATTGATGTGCGATGTGTGTTTGCTCTAGTTAGAATAACTTATTGAATTTTGGTTATTGTTGTTGTAGTAGTGTTATGTGACATTGTTAATTTAGCAAAATAATTTGCAAATAATTAGCCATATAGTTAGCATTCTTGTTTAAGAATAAATTGCAATTATGAATTGTGCTCTTTGTGTCTGAGTAGTACACTAATATTTAAAACTTGGTATACTCTTTACTCTTTTACTTGTTTCAGTCATTTGAGTGTGGCCATTGTGTGCATGTGTGTGTATTAAGTTTTATTTGAAAATTGGACAATTCATTCTCTGTTTAGGTAATCATCATCATTTAGTGTCTTCTTTCCATGCTGGTATGGGTTAGACAGTTTGACTGAAACTGGTAAGCTGGAGAGCTGCACCAGGTTCCAATCTGATTTGGCAAGGTTTCTATGACTGTATGCCCTTCCTAACCAACCACTCCAAGACTGTAATGTGTGGTTCTTGTGTGCTAGTTAAGTGACATCAGCATTGGCCACAACTACGACATCACTTGGCTTAATGAGTCTTCTTAAGTATGGCATATTGCCAAAGGAACTTATCACCTCTGTGAGACCCAATGTTTAAAGGGTGCTTTTTATGTGCCACCGGCATGGATGCCTGTTACATGACACTAGCATCGGCCACGACTACGGTTTCACTTGGCTTGATGGGTCTTCCCAAACATGGCTTATCACCAAAGGTCTTGGTCACTTGTCATTGCCTCCATGAGGCCCAGCATTTGAAGATCATGCTTCACCACCTTGTCCCATGCCTTCCTGGGTCTGCCTCTTCCACTCTTTTTACAGTAGAGAAAATTTTTGTTATTGCTATGATATATCTATTTTATTTAGATCTATACTTTTGTCCAATGATATTAATGTTACATATAAGAAATTGTCTTTTTCAGGTCGAATTATGAAAAAATTACTTCATCCAAAGAATGGGTTAAAGGTAAAATTAGTTATTGTATTTGTATTCTTTCTCCCACATGTTTTATTTTATATGTTACAAATGCAGCATCCTCTACTCACTAATCATCTGACATATTATCCATTCATATGCAAAAATATAACCTCTTTATGAGCAATGGAAAAAAAGACACATTAAGTGGTTTTTCATGACTCTTCTCTTTCCATAGTAGCTAATTTAGAGAGACAGAGGGAGAGAAGGATCTACCTCAGTATTTGACTGGTATTGTATCCATTGACCATAGAAGAATGAAGAGCAATGTTGACCTTTGAAAGGATTTGGTCTTGAGTACAACAATTCAAAACAAATATTGTAAAGCAGTTCTATCTGGCACTCAAATTACTCTACTGATTCACTGTCTAATGCATGTATGCACATCTGTAAATGTATATGAAGTTTTAACATCAGACATCATTTTTAAAGAATTATAACAGATTGCCAGGAGAGAAACTAGGTATCAGGTTTACATAGAAAAGAGAGTAGTAGAAAGTAAGAGGTTTGCCAATGTTCTACTGCAGAAGGATCAAAGGTGTGAGGTGTTCTGGATTGCAAGACTGTGTATTAGAAAAAAATTGAGATGTTGAGAAATTGTCCACTTGCACTTAATGCTTCTGAAAAGACAGTGGCATAGAAATACTACTATGAGAGATTACCTAAATGTGGAGAATGTAAAGCTAGAAAGAGGATCTTCCCAATGTGGACCCAGCAAAGAGACCAGCTATCATCTTTGTTTTGCAAGTTACTTGGCAAACTCACTAGTGCTGGAATGGAGTATACTCTTGTAAAGTGGTTGGTGTAAGAAATGGCATGCCAAAGCAGACATTGAAACTTAGTACAGTCCTCTGGCTTATTGCATCCTGTTAAACCATCCAACCATTGCCAGCATGCCTGAGGGACATTGCATGATGATGATTGTGTGTGCACACATATGCGATTGAGTTTGTATTTCCCTCATCTTCACATGTGTTCGCTGGTTGTAAACAATGGCCTTGCTGGTGGTATTGTTTGCTTATGGTCCAGTGTAAAAGCATGTCCAAGCTGTTTGTCATTAGATAGACTGAAAAATTATTACTTCACTTAGTTACAAGTAGGAGGTTTGCAATAGGAATGACATCCAGCAAAAGAAAAGTCTGCCTCTCACCTAACCCATGCAAACATGGAAAAGTAGACATCAAAACAATGATGTGACATTCAGAACAGTTGTAAATATGTTTCTTTGGTGATTAAAAACAGATTTGTAAACCTTATCATTAGTTAATAAATTCCAAGGTAACAGCTTGGAATTTATTAACTGGTGCACATTGTAGGTTGGAAACTGTTAAGTAATTTGAGTTGTTTATGCATTCCTTTGGTAATATTGGTTCCTTACATTGGTACAAGGCTATACCTTTGTATGACAGATGTATAATTGAATGGACTGATTCCAGTACATGCCCGATATTTATTTTATTAACCCTGAGGGAATCAAAGATAAAACTGACCATGGCAGAATTTGAACCCTGAGCATAGAAGTATGAAACAATATTGTTTGGCATTTAGAACATTGTTCTATGAATTCTGTTGCTTCACTGATTTCTATTTCTCCTTTTATGTCTGTTAATTTATCAGTCAGCTTTGCCTTTGATCATTCAAATGATTATAAGTTAAGTAGCAGTAATGTATCAGGATTCTGTCAATTGTAACCCGTCCTCAAGACATTGATTTTGTATTTGAGTTGGTAGAAATAGTAAATCATCAAATTAAATTCTTTCTAACATTTATTTTTGTCTTATGTTCTTAGTTCAGATTCTGATATGGTCACATTTGCTTTTCACTCCTCTTGAGTTGATAAAATTAGTACCAGTAATAGACCATGGTTGTTTATGTTGGCAATATCCTGAAGAAGAGGCTTCAACATAGTTGCATAACCTTCAGTCTCCCTCATATCACTCTCACCAGCTTAAAAAAAAGAGAGGGATATATTAAATGTTTTGATGATATTTACTTGGTTTTCATCATAACATCTGTTGAAGTTGAATGAATATGAAGTGAGAAAAGCAATAATTGTTTTGGGAATAAAGGAAGTAAGTTAAAAAAAATAGAATAGCTTAGTAATATCACTGGATGTTCAGTTATATCACAGCAGCTGGTAACAGACAGTGAGTGTGAGATGTGGTGAGTAACTGGCAATATCCTGATTTCTGAAATTTCCACTGATGAGTAGGTGCTTGGTTGTAGTGACAGTGATTGAAGAACCTTTGACTGAGAAAGGTGTTACATGACCCAGATTGAAGCCTGAAATATGATACAGATTAGTTTCATGGGTTTCTTACTTTAGTGTTATTTTTATTGTTCAATATTTATCAGTTAATCAAAGTTTATAAAGTAAAAAAAAAAACAAAAAAAACGTCAGAATGTGTATTTGACAGAAGTATTTAACGGAAATAATATGTTTGTTCATATGTGTAATGTGAAATAGCACAACAATTGTTTTTAATGTATTTTTATAACATGTAAGTTTGGTGGCTGTGTAGCTCAGGTTGTTGAAGTAGTAACTTCAAATGTCAAGTGTTTAAAACATCGCCAAAAGTATGTTGTTTGTGAATTTCTATTTGCTTAGTTGAAAATCTCAGTCTAATCTACTTTCAAATAAACTGTCACTCATCTTTTACCATGGTTGAATTGTTTATGTTGGAAAGGGCATTTTGTAATTAAAATTTCTACTTCATTGATTTTTGTAAATATCTGAATTTGGGGAAAAAAATGTTTGAAAGAATTTTTATCAAGCTTTTAATTTTCTTCCTTTTTTAATGAATTCAATATTATTAAGCTTTAGTTTTCTTTCTCTTTTAATGAATTCAGTAAAGTTTATTTTTGTTGTTTTTCCAGCTGCGTCGAGAAGGCATGAGGCTGTTTATCATCTGGTACCAGATTTTGCAGGAAAATGCGTCCGAGGAATGCCACAATGTTTTCCTTTACTTAGTTCCTGGCCTCAGTTGTACTAGTTTAGAGGATGTCTATAGCAGAATGGGCTTTAATGACAGTAAGCTTACTTTTTTTCCTTCTAACTCTGTTTTGATATTTGCTAATTAATAATTGTTTTGAAATGATAATCACTAGAGTTGATGTAAACTGATGTAAACTGTAAACTTGATATTTGTGAAACTCTTAACTATTCTAAATTTAGACTTTGCTGAAAATTATAATTGCTTTCAACTTTCTTGGGTCCTTTGATAAATTTAAGCTTGAGAATATCTTGAAATTGAATTGAATGACTATTAACACCTTGACTGTTGATATTTGAATGCTATGCAAGGGCTTAGATGACTAAGACTTACTTGGCATTTTGAGTACAGTTTGATAGTACTGATTATTTGATTAATTCATCTACTTTGGAATTAACTGAGTTGAATTTTATGATTCCCACCTCCACTTTTAAAGAATTCTGAAGTCAAGGAAGGAAGGTCATTTCATGATTTTTGTCTCTTTACCTATAACTGTGACTGTAACCAGTTTAGCACTGTAATCTGAAATCTACAGTGTCTCTATATTCCATGTGTATAAATGTCCAGCTTGTTACACCTCATTATTTAATATCCCTGTTCCATGCTGGCATGGGCTGGACAGTTTGACTGGATCTGAAGGGTCCAAATACTGCATCATGCTCCAATACTTTTGGTATAGTTTCTATGGCTAGATGCCCTTCACTTCACAGTGTGCACTGGATGCTTTTTTGTGGCACCAGTATTATTGAAGTTGACAAACAGTTTGCAAGACTAAGATTCCTTTCAATTAAGTGGGGCTACAATAGAGAGGGATGGCTTTATGCTGTACAGTAAAGCATTAATGTGAGGAAGGAAGGACCAGAAGAGGTCTTTTGTTGTAGAGGAGCTACGCAGCTACTTTCATTATAAAAGAGAAGGTGGGAATGGTAGGGGTGGAACTGGAAAGAGATAGAAATTGTGTGGATGAAGTGTTAGAGTGGACCCTCAAGATATGAAGTGAGTAGAAGTGTTGTTGGGTCTAGGGAGCAAGCATTGTAGGTGAGTAGAGGTTGCAAGGTGGGAGAAAGATGGTTAGAGTTAAGGAATGGGTGAGAAGGTGACTACTATGAAGGTGATAAGTAGAGGAGGAAAGGAAGAGGGGAAATATAGGTGACAGCTGTAGAAATTGGGTAGGGTTGAGGGGTGTGGTGGTTGAAGGATGACCAATGATACACAAGTGGGGGTGGGGTGGAGATAAAGAGAAGAGATGACTAACATTGCAAAATGAGTTTGGGGTGGTGAGAATCTGGGGAATGGTAATAATAATCCTGATTACTTTTTAAAATAATAATGATATAAGAGAGGATGGGCAAAAAGGAGAGAGGGAAATGACGTAGTTGGGTAGGTTGTAAGAGTGGGTGGCTTACACACAGTCTACCCCACTTCCCCATTTCACTTTGTGAAAGAAGGAAAAGAAATGTATTGTGATGGAGAGGAGATAATTTGATGGTTCAGGAAAATAATCATTGTAAAGTGTGAGTTGAGAGGACAGTGTTAAGAATGGAAGATGGATAACAGTGATATGGTTGTGGGTACTAAGAGCAGGGTAAGTTATGTTAAGGAAAATGGATCCTGTAGTTCTGCTTACATTTAATTACAGCAGCAGAATAGTGCAGTTAGAGAGATGATGGGTGTGTGGGAGTGTCTTGTGGAGGAAATAGGGCAGGGGTGTGACAGTGGTATGCACGCCTGCACACACACATATATACACACATACATACACACACACACACACATACATACACACATACATACACACACATTGTGTTTCAAAAATCTTCATTCTCTGAGTTGGAGAAGTCTTCTTCAAAACCACATATTGCCAGTCATTTTAGTCTTTTGTCATCTCCTTGAAGTTCAAGAGCCTGATGTCAGCCTTCACTACTTTGTCCCATGTTTTCCTGGGACTCTTCTCACAAACTCCATCCACATTACATGTCTATCAGCACAGCCTTCTTTTTTACATACTACATTTAACTCTTCTTATGCCCAGTTTTTCTCCCAATACATTTGTACTTTGTCATTCATGCACATTTTCATTGCACATCCAACAGAGCATGTTGGCTTTTCTTTTCTCTCCAATCTTATATGCTCTCCAATCTAATATTCTCTCCATTCAAGACCACAATGTTGTATTTATTAAAAAATAACAAAGTTACAATTTTATTTCATTCCAGACAACAATGATCTTGGAGTTGTCAGTCCTGGTGAAATTTCACCCATTCTTCCTGCCGTTGGAGAGAAACTTCCAGAAAATACAACAAAATTTTTTCTGGATGCCTTTCTAGCTTATCTGGTATCTGAGGTGAGTTCATTTGGTCTTGGGATTGTGTTGTTATTTTTAATCAGAATAAACATCTCCAGTACTCCCCACAACACTGTTAGTTCCCCCATCTCTACCAACTTCCTTGTTAATTATTCACATTCTTGGTGTTGTTGCTGTCCCTTTTGACTCTTGCTGTAACATTTCATTGCTGTTGAATAAATGAATAATTAAATTTGTTGGATTACGAGTCCACATTTTATGCAGTTATTTTCATTGTCCTTGGGCAAGAGATTTAATTGCATTTTCCAGCAATTTACTCCTGCTATAGAATGTGTATCAGCTGTTCTGAAATAATAACCTGCAATAGAAATAATCATCAATAAAGGTGCATTTTTTTATGTTATCTACTTAATATTACAGAAACTAAAACTACACATGTTGTAAAGTTTTTAGAATTCCTGAAAGGTTTTTAAAAAAAAGTGTAGATTCTTGAAGCATAGAAACAGGATATGATTAATTATTAAAATTAGTAAGCTAATGATAACTGAGTATCTTAGTTGCCACAAATAGATTGGAAATAACAATAGAAAAGGTATGTGTTGGTCGTACTTGAGATAAAGTAGTGATTATTTTGGTACTCTTTTGTTGAAGACCTGTCATGGGGTTTGGATTAGTATCTTCTTTATCTTACTTACAGACTGGAGCTTGAAATCTTAATTTTTTCCCCCGTCAATTTTCTGATGCAAAATATCAGTTCTCAGAGTTCATACTTGCCACTCTGTGGATACTCACTCATTTCATTAATGTCAGCCATTTTGAATTTAACTTCGTGTTAGACTTACTGATGCTTTCTCACAGCTATATACTCTGTCTCCTTGATAGTTAAATAATAATTCAACTCTGGTTCATTGTGTATGAAAACTTCATTCCATAGTGAAATGTAATTTCCCTTTTCTCCTCATATATGTCCCGCTGTTCTGTTTTTTTTTTTTTTTTACTGATTTCTTTTACTTTTTACTAATTTCTCTTCTGTTCTGATTTAAGGATTGTCTTGTCTCTCATTTGTAAATCCTTTTATTCTTCTTACAAATCTAATTCAGTTAATTTGTCCACCCTTTGGTTGAGATTTTCCTAACCTCTCTTTCAGGTTATCAAAGTAGAATGGTTGAACAAAAGTATGAGGGAAACCAGTTTTGTATTTTTATTTGACAAATTCAAAAGTTCTTATCTGAAATGGTTGCTACCTGATTTTGATTTTTCACGCAGTATATACGACCCTCCTTTAGGTAAGTCTCTTGCTTTCCACTAAACTTCATGAAAAAGATTCAAACAATGATAGTAACAATTTTTTTCATAACCTATTCTTAAAACTTTTGAATCTATACTTTCATTAGTTCTTCCTATTACACTCTTTTACTTGTTTCAGTCATTTGACTGTGGCCATGCTGGAGCACCGGCTTTAGTCGAGCAAATCGACTCCAAGACTTATTCTTTGTAAGCCTAGTACTTATTCTAGCGGCCTTTTTTTGCTGAACCGCTAAGTTACAGGGACGTAAACACACCAGCATTGGTTGTCAAGCGATGTTGGACACACACAGGATGGGCTTCTTTCAGTTTCCGTCTACCAAATCCACTCATAATAATGTTTAATATACTTGTTATTTAAAGAGAAGAATTTTAGTGATATTAGTGGGATGAAAGAATCCTGAGATATGCAGCTCTAGCAAGGAAATTTTGGTAGACAGAAGGTATTATTGAATATAGAGCTCAAGAGAGATAAATTTTAAGATGGATAGTAGGAATATAACCATTAGATTTGAGTAGGTTGCTGATGAGATGACATTGAATTCTTTTAGTATTGATGAGTTCTGCTGTGCAGGGTGCTTTACTCACATATCTTGGTTCACTCTGCTGAAAACTAGGTGTTACTCTAACTTTGCTATTGAAATTTAATTAGTTCAATCATTTGTTTAATGTTTAGATTTCTATGTTACCAAGTATTTGAATCTAAGTTTTGAGCCAAGATTTTACGGTGGATATTGTTCCTTTTGCAACCCTGCTACCAAAGGAAAAACGTGATTAATGTTAAGCTATTAGTGATCAACATTATCTGTTGATAAGTGTGTATATGTAAGTATGGATGTGTGTGTGTGTGT
Source organism: Octopus bimaculoides (assembly GCF_001194135.2). Taxonomy (NCBI): domain Eukaryota; kingdom Metazoa; phylum Mollusca; class Cephalopoda; order Octopoda; family Octopodidae; genus Octopus; species Octopus bimaculoides. The sequence goes on along the minus strand of NC_068991.1, from coordinate 47,317,907 downwards.
GTGTATGTATGTATGCGTCTGTGGAAACACACACACACACACACACACACACACACTTTCTCTCTCTCTTTCTCTCTCTCTCTTTCTCTCTCTTTCTCTCTCTCTCTTTCTCTCTCTCTCTTTCTCTCTCTCTCTTTCTCTCTCTCTCTTTCTCTCTCTTT
>NC_068991.1:47300713-47317686 GCF_001194135.2 Octopus bimaculoides | reverse complement strand
CTCTCTCTCTCTCTCTCTCTCTCTCTCTCTCTCTCTCTCTCTCTCTCTCTCTCTCTCTCTCTCTCTCTCTCTCTCTCTCTCTCTCATTTTGTTTCTTCTGCTTTGCTTTTCAGAATTACCAAAGAATCGGAGAATGCAAGACCTCAAAAGTCAAGATAGGCCATTAAATATTTCAGAATGCCGGGATTCCTTTGTCCGTTGGTTGTCTACATTTGTGATCTCCACAAAGCGAACTGAGAATACAATGACAAAGTAAAAAAAAATCCACTTTTCCAATCCCTCACACATTTTTCTCTCTCCATTCCTCTCCATTTTCTTTTATTCTCTCCCCTCTTCCTGGTCTTGTCCTCTCTTTTCTCTCCTTCATTCCTCCTCTTCACTTATTTCTTCTATGATCTTTTTTACACACACTCACATGCACTCTCTCCTCCTCTCCTCTATTCTGTTCACTTTATCAAACTCATGTATATGTGTGATAAATTCTATACAAGCCAGAATATTATTTTGTTAAATTTACTTGTGACATGTGTGTCGTTTGTAAGATTTTGATATTCAGTTTTGAATTCCTTGAGTTAAGCTTGCTAAAATGGTCTGTAGTTCATGTGCTAGCATGCTGCTGTGTCTCTGGCTAAAGGATTAACTCTAACTCAATTAATTTCAGTGCAAGTTATTATCACTAGGTGAAATACTGCAAAAATATAGAAAAATTGATGAGTTATTCTTTGATTTATATTATTGAGTTTAACTTTAGCCTGTGGGGTTGCGCTGTAATTGAAGCATCAGCAATGTGAAGCCTTACCACCACTTATGTACTAAATCACTTATAGTAAGCTTGAAAAGGAATTTAGTAATTATTTTAAAATGTATTGTTCCCTGCAAATAGGAAATATTTAACTGTCAACTAAGTTAAATGGATTATGAGTCAATGGGATGCAGGCCATTAAAATAGCCTGTTAATTGAATTTTGTCCCTTGTACTTTTTTCTTCAATATTTAGATCAGTGGTTCCTAACTGGGGTCCATATAAGATTTTTGGGAGTCCACACAGCAAAATAGTAAATTGGAGATCCACAATAGTATTTTAGGGGCCCCTGAAAAAATTTTGCTTTAGATGTATATATTGGTATGTATTGCAAGAAACAGCTAAGCTTCTTTCTCTAATATTATACATAGTTCAACCTGCACAAGTTAATGTGTGAAAAGCAAAATAAGAATTTTGAAAGAAGTTTCTATAAAACTAGTTTTTAAACATCGAATGGCTATGGGTGATCCACCAGAATAAAATAGTAATCAAAGGGGTCCATAGATAAAAATGGTTGATAACCCCTGATTTAGATGGATTAGCAGTAGCATAGCATCAACATCCAAGAAAATATAAGATATGCAGTTTCTAGTTTTATTGCAACAGAATTGATGCTTCCTGCGAATATTTCACAGAGACTTGTATTGTTGAAGTTTAGCTAACAATCAGCATTTCTGTTTGTGTGGTTGTCTGTTTTCTGATAGTTTTTTTTTTTTGCCTGTTTGAAATGCTTTACAGATTCTCTGAGTGGTTGAATTTATAAAGTATATATCATGTTTGTACATGCGTGTGTAAATAATACAAAACATAAGATGCTGTTGACACTGTTTGACCCTGTAATTACTTGAGGTGCGTAGAGATCTGGGGGTGAGGTAGAGTTTGTAAATGTAGTCCCTCTCTTCCCAATTAATGTCTGTGCTTTGGCCCTTTTTCATAAGTTTAACTAATCAGGTTCCCATTGTAGCATGTTTCAAACTCATCTTTTTTGTCTTACTTTTTAGGGGTTTGTCCTGTTCTCTGCTGACCGAGCAAAGTCATCAAACGGAAGTAGAGACGTGTGCTGTGAGTGAACCAAAAGCGGACAGTGACCAGCTGGTACCCGGAAGTGCTGCCAGTACTTTATCAACAGGCTCACAATGTACAGATAACTCTACAAATTCTAGTATATATAACGAAGACCATAGTCTTTCAGAATATGAAATTGTGAAATCAGTTTTGTTTTCTACCCGAGAAAATGTCAACGTTGTCCATGAAGCATTCCGACAGGTTTGTACTTCTTCAACTCCTTTTATTACATTATCCAAGGAAAGAGGGTGAGCTAGCAGAATTGTTTGAGTGTCAGAAAAGTGTCTTGCAATATTTGTTTTGACTCTTTATATTCTGAGTTCAAATTCCACTGAGGTCAGCATTGTCTTTCGTCCTTCTAGGCTTGATAAAATAAAATACCAGTCATGGTATTAACTAACCCCTTCTCCTCAGAATTGTTGGCCTCGTGTCTGAATCAGAAATCATATTATCCAAGAAGAAAACAGTAGGCTCATTACTTAAGGAAATTTTCTTGGTGTTGTTTAAAAGAGAAGCAGATGAGATGGTTACTTATCCTTAATGAGCTGGCTCTATTGCACATATAACCACCTGTTTTAGAATGATGATTGACACATGTACACAATGGTGATATTGATGTTCTTAGTAAATATGAACAAGTAGTTCTATAAATCTTATGATTTTGAGGGGATGAGGGAGAAAAAAATTAACATCTTTCAGAGCATAGTTATGGTTTAATAGAAGGAAAGGAAGGATGAACCCAATTGTTGAGTTGAAGCCAGAACTTAATTTTATTATGGAGTTAAGCCTATATGTAGAACTACTAATTATTAAGAACCTGACTTTATTTTGTCTGTTTAATATAATCTTTCTGGAAATGGGAAAGAGGTGAGATGCAGTGGAAACTAATGGTTTGGATGGAACTTTTTCAGGAAGAAAAACAAAAAGCAGACAATAAATACATTGCATCTGTTTTTGTTTCTAATCTAATTTATGCTCTCTCAAGACATTTCTTGTTTTCTAATTCCATTGATTATCCTAAAATCTTCCTGGAGCTCTCATGGTAATATTGAACACTTGCTTGTATTTGCAGATGCTGTTTCTAAAATTGGAAGAATTTAATTTAGTCTTCTTTCACAATTTCATGTTTGGCCAAGATAGTATTTAAATGTTATTTAAACCCAGTAATAGAATATTGACTTAGGTTCCTTCTAGTTCACAATTTAATGGTTCTTGTTTAAACTTTTGTCAGTACCGGTAATTCAATGCATCTGAAATGTTTAAGATGATTTCATTTTAGAATGGTGCAGTATTTAAGTGTTTCATTTTTCTCTTTATTGCTTCAGTAATGAGTTGTTCTCTCTCTCTTTTCTTACCTGTCTTGGCTTCCAGATAAATTAAATGCTTTATCAAAGACCTAGTACAGTTTATTACTGTGTGCATTGTACAGACTCTTTATTCTTCAGCTGAGAAGTTGTCATCTTATCTAGTTGGGTAGTGTTGTAGCGAGAATTCTTGCCAGACAGTTTCTTTCCATGTGTCACCACTGCCTGGATACTTCACCTGCATGTGGTGAGAGTTGTAAAATGAGATGTTGGACACAGCTATGGTGAAGAAGAATAAATTTGTAATTTGAATTTACCCATTGAATTAATTTATAATTATTGTCCTGACAGAAATGAAATTTAATAGTATTGAGAATGAATTTGATAAGTTGGAGGAAATAAATATTTTAAAGAAACAGAAAAACGGAAATCCCAATACATTTCAATTAGTGTTTAAACTTATGTCCACACACACTTATATATATAAATATAAGTGATGAATTTTCTTAAAGTGAAGGCACATGGCTCAGTGGTTAGAGTGTCAGGCTCACAATCATGAGGTAGTGAGTTGATTCCTGGACTTGGCTGTGCATTGTGTTCTTGAGCAAGACACTTTTGTTCACATTACTCCAGTTCACTCCACTGTAGAAATGACTTATGATGTCACTGGTACTAAGGCCTTTGCTTTTACTTGGATAACATTGGTGGCATGGAGAAGGGAGACTGGTATGCATGGGCAACTGCTGGTCTTCTATAAACAATATTGCCTGCATTTGTGCTTTGGAGGGGAACTTTCTAGGTTCAATCCCATGGTCATACCCGAATTTTCTTAAACTACTGTGCAATTATTTTCATGTTCATCAAGAGCTAATATATAGCATAGTTAGTTGGGAAAAAAAATTGAGATTATGCATACAATGAGACAAGAATTTTTTTCTAGTTGTCTCTTTGTTCTAGTTATCTTCTAAGGAAGATAACTCTAATATAATGACCATCGAAATTTCTTTTTTTGAGGGGTGGGGTGGGGGTGTATTTTGTGTAAGGGGAGGTAATTATCTTATGCAAAAAGTGTGACAATCAATTACTTCTAATATGTTTTCAATTTCTTTTCTTTCCAGGCGTTGTTGTTTTCTTTTAACCATGCTTTAGCAATGAGAAGAGTTATTGCTGTCTATAAAGACTGGTTTCAGGCAGGTATCTTTTATATATTCCACGTGCGTTAATGCAACAAAAGCTACTATATTCCATACTTATTTTTCGTCATTCTTCTGGATCAGTCTCTCTCCCTTCTCCTTCTCTCTCTATGTGCATATGATATAAATATATATATATATATATATATTAAATAAATAAATAAAACTGATATCCATTTTTTTAGACTATATACTTTCAATACAAAATATCAACAAACTTCCTACAAGAAATTGAAGCCTGCATGATCTGCCAACTGGGCAACCAGAAAGTTATTTAACTTTTTCAAAGTATTTTTTACAGTTTCCTACAAATAGATATTTGTTCTTCTTAACATGGAATAGCACTGGATACCTCTTAGAACATTTTCTTTTGAAGCAGATCATCATCATCCTCCTCATCATTTAATGTCCTCTGTTCTATGCTTGCATGAGTTGGATGGAATTTGAGGTAGATTTTTTTTTCTATCACCAGTTGCCCTTCTTGTTGTCAGCTCTCATCTGTTTGCAAGCAAGATAATATTTCCCCATGGCCAGACAGTATTTGTTCTTTTTACATTTCTAAGTTCAAATCCTGTTGAAGTTGACTTCGTCTTTCATCCCTTTGGGGAGGAAATAAAATAAAGTCCCAGTCAAATATTGCAGCTGATGGTATTGACTGACCTCCTTCCCCCAAATTTCAAACCTGTTACCTATATTAGTAACTGTTATTATTATTAGTGTGTTGCACTCATGATAATGAGATCATGGTTTCAATTCCTAGACCAGATTGTGCGTTGTGCTCTTGAGCAAAGCACTTCATCTCACGTCACTCTGCAATCACTTTGACACCTGACACATGGCACACTGTGCATTTGTTCAGGCAACATCGATTTGATGGAGTGAGTGAGCTAATGTACAGTGCATACATTTGAGCACTATAAACAAATCATATTTGTGGAAGTCATTTTGCAAAAAATCTGAACAGTTATATGTTGTCTTTGATGGGAGAGTCCATCATTATTATTATTATGTTTGTGAGGACGATGAGCTGACAAAATTGTTAATGCTGGGCAAAATGCTTAGCAGCATTTTGTCTTTATGTTCCGAGTTCAAATTCCACCAAGGTCAACATTGCCTCTCATCCTCTCAAGGTCGATAAAATAAGCACCAATTGAACACTTGAGGTTGATATAATTGATTAATCTCTTCTTCCAAAATTTCTTGTCTTGCATCAGAATTTGAACCCATTATTATTATTATTATTATTATTATGAAGGCAGTGATCTTGCCAAATCATTAATGCTGGTTAAAATGCTTAGCAGCATTTCTTCTGGCTCTTTATATTCTGGGTTCAGATTCTGCCAAGATTGGCTTTGCCTTTCGTTCTTTCAGGTTCAGTAAGATAAGTACCAGTTAAGTAAGCACAGGGGTCAATGTAATTCACTAGTCCCCTTTCCCAAAATTTCAGGCTTCGTACCTACAGTAGAAAGGGTTAATATTATTTAAATATATTCTTTTGTGGAATTTATTACAAATGAGTAAAAACAACATTGTTACTGTTAGTGCCTTACCTATTTTTCAACACTATTTACAAATGTTCTTGGCTTACCTTATTCACTGGAATAGCTCACTTATTCCCTCTTGTGACATGCAGCTCCAGCATTTCTTGTATGTCACACCGACTGTTAAGGTTATTAGCATAATATTTTTTAAATGCTTCTTTTTCTTTTAGCTTAGTAGAAAGGGTAGTTTCCAGTTACGGGGTTAAGTTGTAATATAGTTCCATTGTACTTAGCATATTGGAGGTGCAATGACCCAGTGGTTAGGACAGCGGACTCACGGTCATAGGATCGCGGTTTCGATTCCCAGACCGGGCGTTGTGAGTGTTTATTGAGCGAAAACACCTAAAGCTCCACGAGGCTCCGGCAGGGGATGGTAGCAAACCCTGCTGTACTCTTTCACCACAACTTTCTCTCACTCTTCCTGTTTCTGTTGTGCCTGTAATTCAAAGGGTCAGCCTTGTCACACTGTGTCACGCTGAATATCCCCGAGAACTACGTTAAGGGTACACGTGTCTGTGGAGTGCTCAGCCACTTGCACGTTAATTTCACGAGCAGGCTGTTCCGTTGATCGGATCAACTGGAACCCTCGACGTCGTAGGCGACAGTGTGCCAACAACAACTTAGCATATCAGTGGTGTGTATATTAAGAGGATGGACTTAAGTAATAAATATTTTATTTCTTCTGCATCTGTTTTTCAGGTGCTACTTTTCCATTTGATTTTCTATCCAACTTTTTTTATTCTTTTTCGGACATCCTTTTTTTTCTTAATAGTAAAATTGCTAATTTCAGTTTGTAACAAAAATCTGTATGTGACAAACCATAACACCTTGTCTTTACTTTAAATCAAAACTAAAGTTTTGTGGAACGAGAAATGAGACATGTAGCAAGATTATTCCTTATTTCAATTATCATATTTAAAAGAAAAATTAGACATCTAATTAGCATAGTAATGAACAAAGCCAATATTTCTCCTCCTTATATCATTAGATCTTTATTAGGCTGGCTAGTTTATTTATTTATTTATTTTTTATTGGCCTATTCTGGCAAAAGGGATTCTACTATTAGCCTTCATAACTAGTGAGATCAATGTTGTTTGACAATGCTCTTGAATCTTTGCAAGTCATGGTTGTAGGTAAAACATGAGAAGCAGGGAATGGGGGTGGGGTGGTGTTAGTGGGCTGATGTTCTACAGTGGATGCAACAGCTTTGGCACATACATATGCATGTGTGTGTGTGTGTGTATATATATGTATATATATATATATATATATATATATATATATATATATATATATATATATATAAAATAATATTAGGGACAAAATCCAAAATTACAGGTAAAAACTCAATTAAAATCAATTTATAAAAAATTAAAATTAAATTGAGCTTTACAGATTAAAATATATATAAATACATAGTTTTAGGGAAAAGAACCAATTTCATGAACTCATCGATGAAAATTCACTATCACATATAGAAAAATTAATAATTAAAAGCACAATAAACGAGTATAATATAATACAAAGTAAATATCATAAGATAAAGATAATAATTATCTTTATCTTATGATATTTACTTTGTATTATATTATACTCATTTATTGTGCTTTTAATTATTAATTTTTCTATATGTGATAGTGAATTTTCATCGATGAGTTTAATAAATTGGTTCTTTTCCCTAAAACTATATATATATACATATATATGGAAAAACACCCGTTTAGTCAATGACTAAGAATTAGGGACAGGTGTAGTGGTGGTGGTGGTGGTAGTAGTAGTGATGATGAGCATTCTGTTCTTATGTGGAGCAAAATCTGTCAGATCAATGGCAGAAAGCTGTAGAAGTTCAGTAAGGATTTGTTAAGTGGTTCTTCAAAAATGTATGCTGTCAGAAAGCCTCACCCCACCCATTAAGACCATGTATGTACCCCACCAAAAACAAACAAAACAAAACAAAAAACAGCAAAACAAAATACAAAGCATGTTGTGTAGACTCATGCATCTGTCATTCTGCTCAACATTTTGCACTTTTTTTTTCTGCATCTTCTCTGACAGGAAATAAAGAGTGAGGGGGTTGACTAGTCAAGGATGAACCCAACTTTCTTCTGGTCTTTCTTCCCACCTCTTTCCCTTTCTCTCCCTCTCATAACAGTTTGTTTCTCCATTTTCTCTACCTTTTCTTTCTCTCTACTACAATATTTGTTTACATTTTCATTCTTTGCATGCTTTTTCTTTTGCGTTTTTGTAAATACTTATATATATAATAAACCCACAATGAATATGTTTATATATTTTCATGCATGTTACCTATTAATTGTATTTCTGTTTTATTGTTTCCTTTCAATCTTATTTCAACTTCAACATTGATGTCCTGTAAACCCCACTTCCCTTCTTTTTTTTAAACATTATATTGGTTTGTTTCATGAAGTATAAGTCTTCAATGTTTTTAGACTGATGGGTTTCCAGCTGCATGTCCAATTTAACCATATGCAACATAGCAAACTGCTAAAAGGCCAGACAGTAGTTTATTCATTGCATTATGCGTCAGAGGAGGACTATTTTAAGTTGATAGTTTGTATTGTCATTGTCAGCAAAGGGTTTGTCATTTTGGACTTAAGGCCTTTTTTTGGCCTTGATAAGTCACATTTCTGGCAGATTGGTCACTCTCTTAGACATGTAATGCTACAGTTCTAACTTGTAGCCTGCATGTTCCTGATTTATGCCTTGTTCACTGAGAATTTGTAATAAGGTAGGGTAAATAATATTGACTGTTCTTTGAATTAGTAGAATAAACCATAATACTATAGTGTGAGTGTAGGCTGTGGATGTTAACCACACACACTACTTGTGGCTTTTCACTCAATTTCATGGAAATAGATTATGATAGGAAAGTTTTTCGGTCACTTGTTGGCCTCTAATTCAGTCTATAATCTAATGATTCATTCAGTCTCATATAAGAATAAATAAATCTATTTTCTTTTTATTTTCTCACTTACTTCATCTTTAAGAAAATAGGAGGGAAACTGAAAATTATTCAGATAATTTATAAATGATTTGAGCTATAATAATAGAAAGATGTGCCAGATATATTTTGTTTATTTTTAGTGGGAAAGAGTTGATTGCTTAACCATTTAATTTAATTTAATTCAATTTGAATAAATTGACATAGTTCCATTGGATCCCGTTGTAACTTATTCACTCTTTAATTTGAGGAAATTGATGCACTTTGATTAAAATATGTAACTCCGTTTAAATTTTTTTTTTTTTTTTTTTTGTGTTGTTCATTTAAAAAGGAAAGGATGTAGTAGTGGGTGGTTATTTTTTTGGTGAATTAATGTATTTTCGTTACTGAAATTTGTTTGCTTTTGGAAAAGTTAGCTTATTGAGTAAATAGTCATCAAATTAAATTGAAACAAAACAAACCTTATTATTTTTTCTGAATTGCTATTATTAAGGCATTTAGCATGAATAATTGGCTGAGCATCTTTGTATTGTCATTCCTTGTTTTTTTAATTAAAATTTGATGTTTACTATGTTGTAAATAGAAATATTGAATGAAGAAGAAGAATAATGCATGTTTTTATGTTTACTTTTTCCTTTCCTCCTGTGTTTTTTTTTTTTTTTTGTACTGTTATGTGCCTACTTAGCTATAAACTAACTTGGAGACATTGTATGGAGTTTGTAGAGCTGCAGATTTTCTTAACTATACCAAGTAACTTGGGCACTGTCTGATACTCAGTTATATTTGACAACTAATGACTTGACCAATGTTATTACTATTGAGTTGCCTTAACGAGCTTAGATTGATTAAACACACAATAGAGACCTGTTACTTATTAGCTGTTACTGTTTCATCTCAGTTGCAGTTCATACTCTTCAGTGATTTTATTCTAAAAATACATGTGACTCCATTTTAACCTTTAGCACACTGCATTTTCTCTAGAATTGTTTCCCTTGCTACTGCCCTGTTACTACAGGGAGAAAACTCATACAGTGAGATGATGCACCTACAGTGTGCTAAAGATTAAAAGTAGCAGTACATTTGTCAAACTGGTAGAGCAATTACAGTGAGTTGATGTCACTCACTTGAGAAGCTTCTTTATGTGCTATTTCAAATGTTGATGTTTCTTTGTTTACGGCTGATTCAGCTTGCACATGTGCACATAAGTTTGCATATGTGAAGGTGCATACTCATATAACATTGAAGTCAGAATTCATAAAAAAAACAACTTCCTTTAACCTTTTAGTATTTAGACTGGCCTTATCTGGCCCAAATATTCTACCTGTTTTGTGTTTAGACTGGACAGGTCTGGCTTCTCACATGTACTGTACAATGGCATTCTAAAAATAAGCAATCATATCATTAATATATTGAAGCCACAAGGTAATGGATGAAAAATTTTAAACAACATGAATAAATAAGCAATATATTTGACAAAGTAATCTGAATGCTAAAGGCTTAGAAAATGGACGGGTCAAAAATCTAAAGGAAAAACAGGAAAAATAATGTTGAAGATTTATATAATTGTAAATCTACTGCTTTAATGTCATTACCTGTTTAAACTCTCATAAAAATTATAAAGCCATACATGATTGAAAAGACCTGTGGTCAAAGAGATTCAAACCTTGACCATCATAATATTTTTTTTTCATAAAGTGAGAATAGGTTGCTATTTCTAACAAGTCAAACAACTAAATAAAGGTGCCTTTATTGGCTTGATACATAACTTGTTGTTTCAAAGAGTGTGGATTACAACTTGATACATGCATATAAGAGTTACTAATGTTGAATACTTCTTTTTAACTGTGTTAGCATCATCAATATTCATTCTCTTATTTTAATTTTCTGTTTTCTTCATCTTTTTAACATTTTGTATTTTCCCATTTTTTTTCACCCTCCCCCATTTTCCATTTTTATTTTATACAGTTTTATTATACATTTTTGGTTACACTGATTGACAACCATTTTAATATATATATATATGATATTTATATAATATAATATAATATATAAATATAAATATTTTGCTTGATGCAGCAGCATGCCGAAGAACTGCCGGTATTCATGCAGGAGCCAGTGGATGAGGGTCAGGGGTGTGGGCTGAGGGAGGACAACACCGAGTTGAACCAGCATAGTCTTTCAGATATAATGGAGGAAGATGTAGGTAACCTGGCACTTTCCTCCCCATCCCTTCTCCTTCCTCTTTATTCGGTCAACACTCAGGAGATACATACATACACTCACTCATCGATTCACTCTTACTCCACACACACGCACATGTATATATCTCTTCATGTATACATACATACATACATACATATATAATCTGCTCTGGTTGCTTTTTTTTTTAAAACTAGTTATATATCGCTTACCACCCCACAATGTTTTGTTCTCTATCCTTCACAATACCTACCCATGTCTTTGTTTATAAACAATTTTCGTTATTCTGCTAGTCTTGCAATGTCATTTATTGTGCTTCCTAATTAGCAATTAAAAAAAAAAAAAATTGGGAGGTGGGGAAACAAGTTAGTTTCTTTTTTTTTTTTGTATTCACAATTAACATGGGTTTTTGGTATGCTTATATCACTTGTCACTAACATTATTATTGTTATTTGTTGTTGTTGTTTTTGTTGTTGAAGGCAGTGGAGAATGGTAGAAGTGGTATAGTATGCCGGGGTAAATACTTTACAAGATTTAGTTTTGTCTTAACATTCCGAGTTTGAATATCACAGGGGCTGAAGTTGTCTTTTACTCCTCCAGGCATTGATAACATAAGCAAAACATCAACCTATGATAGTTGTTAGTAAGTTAAGTTCTCGAGTCATACTGACACACATGAGCTGGTTCCTCTGTTTTCATGGTGTATATATTACCCACCTGGATAGGATGCTAATCTATCACAGGATTACTCATTTCGAGTTCTAGCTAAGTTGACTAGAACAATGTGAAATGAAGTGTTTTGCTCAAGAACACAATGCGTCACCAGTTCCAGGAATTGCAACCACAATCTTACGATTATGACTTCAGTACCCTAACAACTAAGCCACCTGTCTCTACTAATGTAGTTGTTAGAGCATTGGGCCAGATGTCTTGCAGTATTGGTTTCAGCTCTCTGCATTCTGAGGTCAAGTTTTGTCCTTCATCTTTTTGAGGTTGATGACTCGAGTAGCAGTCTATTACTGGGGTTTGATTCTTTTTTTTCTTTTTTTTTTTCTGTTTCTTGCTCCTTTCTGGGAGAAATCAACTGTAGTTAGACCTGAAGAGAGATGAGTTTCATTAGCGTTCATCACAGCAGTGCTCCCTATGATTCCACATTTAAGGGCCTCGGAAAGGGAGAGTAAATACCACTCTAGTACTGGCAACTGATTCATTTGATGTTACCCTATCTCTTACAAATTCATAGCTTGTTATCAATATAAGAAACTACTGCTGCTGCTGTTGGGCAGTGAATTAGGATAATCATTAGAGCATCAGATAAAATGCCTTGTAATGGCTCTTTATCTTTTGAGTTCAAATCCTACCAAAGTTGACTTTGCTTTCATCCCCCTAGGGGTGAGTAAATACCTGTCTAATACTGGAGTTAGTGTAATCAACTATTCTCTCCCCTCAAAATATCTTGCCTTGTACCTATATTAGAAGTCATTATTGTTATTAGGAGGTAGATGAATGGCAGAATCAGGAGAGCAGTGGAGAAAATATCTTGAGATATGTTTTGAGCTCAAATCCCACCAGGATTAACTTTGTCATTTCAATGAACCTCAATATATTTGACTGGTGAATGAAGGGCAAACTCGTTCAAAGTTTGTGGCCTTGTGCCTATATCAAGGATCATTGTTGTTATTAAGAATCTATTTTTACCTCACCTTTTTTGGAAAAGCTGCAGGGATTGCTGACGTTGAAGACAGTGAAGCTAAAGGGATTTTTGGCATTGAAATGCTGCTAATGCCAGTTTAACTCTTTGGAGTTGTTTTACCCTTTAGCATATAAACTATCCATGTCTGGCCCAAATATTCTGCCTGTTTTATCTTCAAATTGGCCAGATCTTGCTCCTCCGACTTACTCTGCAATGTCATTCTAAATACAAACAATTCCATTGAGATCTTGAAGCTACAAGATTATGCATGATTAATTAAAAAATAGTGTGATTAAAAGAACATTACATTTGACAGAGTAATCTGAATGCTAAAGAGTTAAAAAGTTGCTGTTGGTATATCTCTTACTTGTTTCAGTCAGTTGACTGTGGCCATGCTGGGGCACTGCCTTGAAGGATTTTAGTTGAACAAATCAACTCCAGGATTTTTTTTTTTTAAAAGCTGAGTACTTATTCTATCAGTCTCTTTTTGCTAAACTACTAAGTTAAACATGTCAATATTGGTTGTCAGCTGGTGGATGGAGTAGGGGACTAACAAAGACACACACATAAATATATACTTATCTATACAATGGGCTTCTTCCAGTTTCCATCTACCAAATCCATTCACAAGGCTTTGGTCGGCTTGAGGCTATAGTAGACACTTGCTCACGGTGCTATGTAGTAAGACTGAACCTGTAACCATGTGATTGGGAAGTAAGCTTCTTACCACATGTCGAAGGTAATGGTGTGAACTAGTCCTCCATGAAGGAGGAGAAGGTTGCAGCATTTCATATGCTGTTCTCTATGATGTTTGTCTAAGACAATTCAAAACTCTCCTTAGAGGTTGGTGGTATGAGTTCACTTCATCTGAAATAGATACCATTGATGGCAGAATTTACTGTTATAAAGTGTGGAAGCATTAGGAATTGACAGGTATTTCATTGATTTGCAGTTTATATTTCAGCCATGTAGTGTGTGAGTGAGTGTGTGTGTGTGTAATTTGATAGCAACACAACAGTATTCTGTCCAAATTTAGATGTTTCTTGCTTACTTAAATCCTATGAAAGCAGAAGACAAACATTTCCCTGGTGATTCAGGAGAGCAGTTGAAGTGTTGACTAAAGTCAATACTTGAATTAACTAATATTTTAGGGTGGGGAGTATTGAATTATTCAACTCTAAATTCCTCCTCTTCAGTGTGTGGATGACTGTGTCAACTGGGCACCATACAGCCAACTGAATGATCAGTCTGTGTCTACGGTTGTCTATAAGACAACCAGCTGAGTGACCAGTCTGACTGGATCATTACGGTACTAGAAGACAACAAGCATACTATTTCACCCTGAACTCATATGGTAGTACCACTACTGTTTCAATTGAATTTGTCGTTATTTTTCTTATATTAGGTATAAAAATTTTCTTTGGAAGTAGGTTCATAGACTGTCATTCTCTCTTGCTTATCATCCTCCCTATCTCTCTCTCTCTCTCATCATCCTCCCCCTATCTCTCTCATCCTCTCTACCCTCTCATCCTCTCTACTCCTCTCTCTCACTTATCCTCCCTACCTCTCTCTTCTCCCTACCTCTCTCTTCTCCCTACCTCTCTCTTCTCCCTACCTCTCTCTTCTCCCTACCTCTCTCTTCTCCCTACCTCTCTCTTCTCCCTACCTCTCTCTTCTCCCTACCTCTCTCTTCTCCCTACCTCTCTCTTCTCCCTACCTCTCTCTTCTCCCTACCTCTCTCTTCTCCCTACCTCTCTTCTCCCTACCTATCTCTCTCTATGTCATCCTCCTCCCCTTCTCTTTCCTCATTTCTTTGCTCATTCTCTTTTTCCATTCTGATATTTTTTTTTCCTTTCTCCATCCTTTCCGACTTTATTTTTTCCATTACAACATAACTGCTCCCTTTTTTCACACTCACTTCTATCTTGCTCTTGTCTTTAATGATGGTTAAGCTAATTTGTAACCAAGATAACAAGACTTATTGTTTTGTAAAATTGTAAAATGAGGTGAAATAACCAATGTAATCAATATATCCTATGAGTAATGCTAAGCTGCCTCTGGTAAGATTTGAACTCAACAGTAATGAAACACCATTTTAAGTAGCATAAAGCAAGTTATTCACCTGTCTACCAACTGAGTCAGCAGTATTGTTAATTGAATAATCAAAAAATATGATAATAATAACCATCATCATCATTAGTGTACTTATTTTGCTACCCACTTTCCCACTATCATCACTTCGAGGTTTTCATTACATCACTAATTGATTTACGGTACTTATTCATGTTTTCCCTTGATTAAAATTATATTTGAAGAATAACACATTTACCAAAACTGGTTCTTATTTTGTTGATTCCTGGAGGGATGCAAGACACAATTAACCCTTTGTAAAAAAAAAAAGAAAAAGAAAAGAAACAAAACAAAAAAGAAACATGAATTTGAAATTGAAGGAAACAAATGTACTTACTTCAAAGTGTGTACCTTAATCCTTTTACAGTTTAAATATTAATAGCAATAAGGGATGATAACTGTTATTGTTAGACTCTTTAACCTCCACCCCCTTCACTCTTGTCACTTCCTCACCTTGCCCACCCCTGTGTCTCCCACGCTCTGACTCCTCAACAGCTTGCTTATTAGAACAGAAATCATTCCCTTACTCCTTCCTCCCCTATCAATCAATATGTAATGTCTAACCACCACTGGCTTACATTTGTTTAATGCTTCATGTACAACTAATTTCTTCATAACTTCTATTTTTGTTTTGGTTTGATTTTGCTTTTATTAAAATTGTTAATATTATTACAATGTTGTGATTGTTGCTATTATTACTGTTACTGTTGATATTATTGCTGTTATGTTGTTATTATTATTGTTACTGTTGTACATATTATTGTGGTCATTATTGTTGATGTTACACTGGAGGTGGCTGAGACAAAGCATGCTGACTAAATGGCTTTTGAATATCTGAGTTCAAAACTCAGCTACTTTGACTTTGCCTTTCATCTCACCAAGGGTGATAAAATAGATACCAGCAGTAAACCTAGTTTAAATCCATCGACCATATTCAGTCCCTTATAGAATTTGGCTTTCTTAGTAAATAAATTCTTTGGTGTTGTGGTGGATAACTTAATGCTATGTAGAGTTTGTGAGGTACTTAATCTGCAACCCAAGTTTTGACTCCTATCATCATCATTGTTTAATGGTTTTTCCATGCTGATATGAGTTGGACACTTTGACATTAGCTGATGAGTCAGAGATCTACACCAAGTTCCAATGTTTGCTTTGGCATAGCTTCTATGGCTGGATGCCTTTCCTAATACCAGCAACTTCACAGTATTCTGAGTGTATTTCATGAGGCACCAGCACTAGTGAGGTCACCGACTAACTTACAAGACAAGACTCCTTAACTGATGTGGTGGGGGGTGTAGTATTGATAGAGGTGGTTTTATGCCAGTTGATGAGAGGTTAGAGTCTGATAAAGTGATGGAAGGCGGTGCCTTGCAGTAGAAAATATACATGATTACACCATTTGGAAATGGAAGGAAGATGGTGAGGGGGTGTTAGGTTGTACTATCAGGTTATATGAAGGTGAAAATTAATGAAGTAGTCCAGAGGATTGGGCAGGGTTGGACCAGGGAGGAATGGGTTGGGGCTGGTAATTCTAAGAGTGTGAAAGGAATGGCAAATGGATAGACATGAAGAATAGGAGTGAATGGTAAACAAAGGTGCTTGTATGGCTGTGTGGTAAGAACCTTGCTTCCTAACCTCATGGTTCAAGGTTTAGTCTTTCTGCATGGCACCTTGGGCAGGTAGCTTCTACTTTAGCCCTGGGCCAATCAATGCCTTGTGAGTGGATTTCGTAGATAGTAACTGAAAGAAGCCTGTTGGATGTATGTATGTATGTATGTATGCAATATATATATATATATATATATATATATATATATGCGTGTGTTTATGTCTGTGTTTGTCCCCCACCACTGCTCGACAACTGGTGTTGGTGTTTATGTCCGTGTAACTTAGTGGTTCAGCACAGTCACCGATAGAATAAGTACCAGTATTTAAAAAGTAAATACTAGGGTTGATACATTCAACTAAAAATTCTTCAAGGTGGTTCCCCAGCATGGCCACAGTCTAATGACTGAAACAAGTAAAAGAAAGAAGGTGTGTGTGTGTGTATATATATATATATATATATATATGTATATATATATA
>NC_068991.1:47296879-47299431 GCF_001194135.2 Octopus bimaculoides | reverse complement strand
ATATATATATATATATATATATATATATATATATATACACATATATACACACACACACCATACATATACACACATCTCCTCCAAAGCCTCCTCCCCTCTTGAAAGTTTTTTTTTGGGTCATGCAAGTACTTGGTGACCCACTCAGTGCAAGTGCCACTTAAAAGCACCCAGTCCACACTGTAAAATGGTTGGTGTTTGGAAGGGCGTCCAGCTGTAAAAATCCTGCCAAAACAGTCACAGAAGTCCGGTGCAAGCTTCTGCCTGGCCAGCTCTTGTGAAACTGTCCCACTCATGCTACCATGGAGGGCGGACGTTAACTGATGATATAAATATATATATTCCTATTCAGTGTTGTGATAAAAGTATACTTTTTATGTAGATCACTCATTGAAACCTCATTACAAAGCTTGTTTAAAAATGTTGGTTTCTCTCTCACTAGTCTCCCTCTCTCCTCTTGTTTTATCCTCCCACAAATAAAGCATTGAAGGTTATAACTTAGTAAGTCTGTTTGTCAGACTAGCCCAGATTCAGTTTTGTTAACATTATTACACGCGAATTAATGTTGGCAATTTCCAGTCTGTATGAAATAGAAACCAAATTTTGTTCAAATCACAAATAAGAAAGTGTATGTTTGTTGATGTAGTCTTACTACATGGCTGGTTGGCTGGCCATGGCTGGAACGAGTTTGACCAGAGCTGATGTTGGGCTAAACAACACCTGTATGGAAAATTGTACTTGGTATTCCTAAAGTGGATTGTCTTTCATTTAGAGATTTACGGTATTGTTTTAATTGTTTCATCTGTATATTTTAATTCTTTTTGTTTTTATTTTTTCTTCCGTTTATTTTTTACCTCTTTCTAATTCAACTAGAATAAGTGTCTTTTTCAAAATATTTCCCTGAATACTTAGTGAAAATCATTTATGATTGAATATCATTAACTATTTTATGATAGGCTCTTCATTGTGAATTCCTCTCTTTTGCTAAAATTATTTCTGTTATCTTTCTACCTGCTGTACTGTCTCTGAGTACCTGGACCTTAAGGCTCAGTTCTAAAAGGGTGGTGAAATGCCTCTTAGGCCTTAAATTGGACTTTAGATGGTCTTTAGGAATCTACTTGTGTAGTATTTATTTGCTGTTGTTTATCCCCAAGTCTGCTTTCTTTGAGCAGATCTTTAATGAAAGGCTTTCCAGACATGACCATCTTGTCAAAAGTAAAGTTTGATTTTGAGGAGTTGGCTTGGTGTACATAAAGTCTGCATCAGGATGCCATTGTAGATGACAAATACAGTACCTCTTAGAGGGACAGATGGTAGAAATCCACACGAGGTGGGTGATTACATGTTTGTGATATCTTAGATCAGAAAGTGATTGCCTGGAAAACTAGTTCAACGTGGTTGGGAGTTGGATATGGTAGCAAAACACTGAGTTAAAACAATTAATGGAGGGGGGGCACATGAAAGAGTGGAGCATATGGATGAAAATATTAACCTAGTAAGGAGGTTAATGTTTTTAAATGCCTTATTGATAATGTGTTTTTTTTTTTTCCTAATTTGTCTTAAAGTTAAAAGAAAAATATTGATTATTGATGTGATATTACTGTGTCACTGGTTGTAAAGGTGTAATTGTGTACAATAGTTTGTGTATAGACAAGTTATAACCATAAAATACTGATTTTTGTTAGAAACAAAAGGTGATGGTAAACTTATAATGAATTTGACTTAAAAAAAGTCCTCCATTATATTATGTATGTTAAGGGACTTGGCCCTGACTTATTGATATTTATGTCATCAGATTATATAAGAAAATGCGTTTACTGCAGCTGGTGCTTATTTTATTGTTTCCTGGAGGGATGAAAGACACAGTTTATCATTTAAAAAAATGTGAGCTTGGAACTTGTGGAGAAAATTGTACATATATTAAAAAGCATGTACCATAATTTTCTTTAAAATTAAAACATATGTCTTAATCTTTTAAACTTTAAATCATTTAGTACAAATGATATTGCCCTCTTAAATGTAGAATCTCTCCTTACTGTTTCCCTTGCTTGTGTCTTAGTTAAAAATGTTTTGAAAATACTAGATTGTCTTCTGCATGAATGATGTGCTTTTGGGTTGAGCTTTCTTATGTAGACATTATTTATTTCTTACTGCTAATATTAAGAATTATGAGAGATTTTTTTATTGGGTATATAAATCTATTTGCGTTTAAGAGAAATGGAAGGGTGAATAAATGGGCTGTTTATGTTTTTAGAACGTGGCTTAACGGAAATGGTTTCAATCATGATTTGAAATTGTTTTAAGTTCAAAGGCTCTTACCACAGCACTTTTTTTTTAATTGACCCTTAAAAGATGGAAGGCAAAGTGGACTTTATAGGGGTTTGAACTCAGTAGAGAATTGGAACAAATAATGTGAAGTATTCTGTCTGACACATAAATGACTCTGCCAATTCACCCCGTTTGTAGTAATGCATAAAATTCAATTTTCTTTCTATAATAAATTACAACAAATTTTCAACTATTTTTGAGACAGTCTGCATTAATAGGTTAAACAC